>NC_138950.1:222500-377500 GCF_965226115.1 Aulonocara stuartgranti
CTTTGTGCTGCCCCCTGCAGGATGCTTGAGTACCAGCAGCAGATCTCCAGCCTGGAGGGCGACTGCCGTGAGCTCAGGAGCTGCTTGCAGGTAGGACCGCCTCACGTGGCTCACCTGTGGTGTAGCTGTGACGGACAGGTGGAGTCACTCCCTCCCACCTGTGACCAGTTCTATTATACTGACCAATAACTGTTGTCATTGTTTTCATCTGTAAACCGAGTAAGATGATGAAGGTCAGTGATGAGCAGTAAAAGGTCTGATTACCCACAATCCCCTCCTGCTGCCCTTTGGCTCCCAGCAGCCCTGCTTTCTGCTCCCATCGTGCTCCAGTGATGCAGCGGTGGTACCGGCAGCTGCTGACACACAGGATGCGACATCACACCGGGGCCTGTACAGAGCTCCTACAGCCTCTCTGTGATGATGTCATCCAACAGAATCTCAGCACGGAGCGTCGGGCTGAGGAGGAGGAGCAGGGAGCTGATCTCAAGTTTTCAAGCTGAGACCTTCGTTGCCCAGAACGTGCGAGCGTCACCCGTCAGAGCAGTGAGGTTAACGTAACTTCATGTTTCACAGGACCTGGAGAGGGCGAACCAGACGCTGAAGGACGAGTACGACGCCCTGCAGATCACCTTCTCCGCCCTGGAGGAGAAGCTGAGGAAGACCACCGAGGACAACCAGGAGCTGGTGTCGCGCTGGATGGCCGAGAAGGCTCAGGAGGCCAACCGGCTCAACGCCGAGAACGAGAAGGACAGCAGGTAGGCAGGGCGGCTGGAGGCGGGAGGAGGTCTGCTGCTGCGACTTCAGGTCATTTTCATCTGTGTGTGTGTTTCAGACGGCGGCAGGCCAAACTGCAGAAGGAGCTTGCTGACGCTGCCAAGGAACCGCTGCCCATTGAGGCGTGCGTGTCTGAGTTTGTATCAGATGAGATGTCCCAGAGAAATTCCCATGGTTACAGCAGACGGGAATAAATAAAGGAACAACAGTGACAGGATTTCCTCTCACGCCTGCTCACGTTGCTCTGCTTCTCTGCAGGGACGACGACATTGAGGTGCTGACTGAGGACGCCGGGAAGGCGGGGGGAGAGACGTCGCCGAGCCGGCCGCTTAGCAGGACTCCCAGGTGAGGCCGCACGTGCCCGCTGACCATTGACCTCTACGGAGGTTCAGCATGTGTGTGACGATGTGTCTCTGCCCGCAGTAAGAAGATCTCCCAGCAGCCTCCTGGGGGGCTGCTTGACTCCATCTCCCTCATGTTTGGGTATGTGTGTGTGCGTCTGTGTGTGTGCGTGTTATTGTATCTTTATTTCAGACATACACAAAAAAAAACAATATATACAAGTGCACATACTTGCATTTACGTGTATAAATAGGAATATATCTGTAAATACACACACGCATGTGCTCAGACAAATAAATAAAACAAATAAAAAACAGTCTAAATGACATGAAATGACAATTTTTAAGTCTGAAATGGAGTAGGAAGAAGTATAACATAGTTATTAGTCCCTACCCCAGTGTTGAACCCCACTGTTCACTGTTAGCCTGATTCCCGTCATCACTTACCCCACACACTAAACAAGGAATGAAGGACGTGTGTTAACATAGCTACAGTGATAGCTACAGTTTAATTAAAGTACAATGGCTGATCAACTTCATCAGTTTCTTCCAAAAACACTTTTCGAAACATCTTTATAAACCGACCAAGGCTTGAACATTGCTGTAGGTCCACAGGAAAACTGTTCCACAGTTTTACCCCACAGATGCTAACACAAAAGGTTTTAACACTTTTGTCTTCAGGTTTAGTTTTCCCTTCGATTCATAGTCCCCTTCTCTGTCAAAAACATCCTCTGTTCATTTCCTGGTAACATATTGTATCTGGCTTTGCACATCATTTTTGCAGTTTTATGTTTATAAGATCCATTAACTTCAAAATCTTTAATTTCAAGAACATGATGTTAGTGTGCTCTCTAAATCCTGCTTCAGTAATCATCCTGATTGCTTTTTTCTTTTTACATAAAGGTTGAAGTGAAGTTTTGTGTGTATTTCCACACAGTATTCCAAATATGGCAGTGTAAGTGAACAGTAAAGTACCCGGGGTGGAAGGCACAAAATGTTTAGCTTTACTCAGAACAGAGATGCTTCTGGACAGTGTAGCTTTATGTGAGGTTTCCAGCACATTTTGTTGTCTATTATCACACCCAGAAATTCTGTATGAGAAACGTACTTCAACGTTATTTATCAATTTCCAAACAACATAAATGTAGTTTTATTCAAATTTGGTGAAAACTTGTTTCTGTCAAACCATGTTTTCAGTTTAATCATTTCTTGTGTGACAATTTCCAAAAGCTGCTGTGAATTCTCTCCAGCACAAAAATAGTTGTATCATCTGCAAATAAAATAAACTGTAATATATCAGATGTTTTACATATATCATTGATGCACAGGATAAACAGCTTTGGTCCCAATGCTGACCCCTGTGGAACTCCACAATGTCCAGGCACTCTGATATTCACCAAGCTTCACAAATTGTTGCCTGTCTCTCAAATAACTCCTGACCCACTCGAGCACCACTCCTCTAATGCCGTAGTGCTCCAGTTCATCAAGTAATATTTCATGATTGATTGTGTCAAAAGCTTTTTTTAGGTCAATGAAAACACCGACTGTGTCTTTGATCTGTTTTATTAGTGATCTTTTCAATAAGAACCATTAATGCCATGTTGATCTGTTTGGTCTGGGACCATACTGACTGTCCATTATTATCTCATGTTTGTGTGTGTGGCCGCATGTGTGTGGGGGCTCCTCTGTATTGGAGCGTCTAGCTTGCACACGGCGCCTCCAGGTGACCGTCGTTGTCACTTGTCGATAAATGAAAGGTGACAGTTTGTTCGTCCTCAGCAGGCGTCGGAGCGCCAACTCTTTCAGCACTTCACCGGAGAGCAGCGAGGCCCCGTCAGGCGTCTGCGCTGAGGTCCGCGTGCCAACCACGGCGCTGCACGTCTTCGTAAGTACCGTCACTCTTCGTCATCGTCGAGATGACTTGCACGGCCGTCTCTCAGTCTGCGCTCTCTCTCTCTCTGAGCGTTCAGGAAGCCCACGACGGCGAGGTGAATGCTGTGAGGTTCAGCCCTGGCTCCCGTCTCCTAGCAACTGGAGGGATGGACCGCAGGGTGAAGCTGTGGGAGGTGGTGGCAGGTGAGTGGAGGCGGGGTTTAAACAGGAAGTTGTTTTGCTTGCACAAGGATGTTTGATTGAATAACCCTGGAGCTGCAGCAGGTCACGTGACTAAATCACTTCCTGTGATTGCGTTCAGGTCACTGTGAGCCCAAAGGAGCTCTGACCGGCAGCAACGCGGGAATCACCAGCATCGAGTTCGACAGTGCTGTGAGTGTACGCGCGGCGGAAGGATACTGCAGCGTTACTTCCTGTTCAGACTGACCTGCTTTCCTGTGTTTCAGGGCTCCTACCTGCTCGCCGCCTCCAACGACTTCGCCAGCCGGATTTGGACCGTGGATGACTACAGACTGAGGGTGAGCGCGTCCAGCTGTCACACAGCTGCGTCACACACGCTCGCCGTAAATCCAACCGTGTCAGCAGATTAGTCAGCTGAGCTGTTCGAGTAACCTTGGCTACGGCGGCTGCAGTAGGACGAACAGCCCGCACGGAGCAGAAAGGTTCCACGTTGCCTCAGAGCAGCCGGCGCCGTGTTTCTGCACCTGTTTGTGTTTGAAACACATTTTTCTGCAGTTTATTCAACAGATTTTTTTCACAAAATCAGGAAAATATTTCTAAGTAAGCGCTGCCCCCTGGTGGTCAGCTGCCCCTGTCTGCGTGCGCTGAGCTAAACCACGCGTTCTTGTCCGACAACTGAGCCCAGCAGGAAGTGGCGGCTCAGTTTCCTGGTCAGTGATGTCATGTAAAAGGTCTGAAGCTCAGCTCTTCCCCCTCGCGGCCACCATTTTGGCTCCCAGCAGCCCGGCTCTCTGCTGCCATCGTGCTCTAGTGGTGCGGCGATGGTCTCGGCAGCTGCTGACACACAGGATGTGACATCACTGCGAGGTCTGTACAGAGCTCCTACAGCTTCTCTGTGATGATGTCATCCAACAAAACCAATCAGCATGGAGCATCAGGCCGAGGGGTGGGGTCTGAGCAGTGATCTCACACCTGTTCTGAGGCCAGAAAACTGTTGTCCATCTAATGTCACCTGTCTGAATCAGGTGACGTCCCCACGGTGACATGGTCAGCTACATGTCGCCGGGGTTTCTCGTACTGACAGGAAGTGGCAGATGTCACCTGCCGATGACCTGTGTGTGTGTTTACCTGCGCTTACCTGTGTCTTTCTGTCCGTCCGGCAGCACACGCTGACGGGTCACAGCGGGAAAGTCCTCTCCGCTCGCTTCCTGTTGGACAACGCTCGCATCGTCTCTGGGAGCTACGACCGCACGCTCAAACTGTGGGACCTTCGCAGCAAAGTCTGTACGTGAGTGCACGCTCGCTCGGTCTCAGTGAGTCCTCACCCAAGCTAACTGTCGCTCACCTGTGCAGGTATGAAGACGGTGTTCGCGGGCTCCAGCTGCAACGACATCGTGTGCACCGAGCAGTGCGTCATGAGCGGACATTTTGACAAGAAGGTTCGCTTCTGGGACATCAGGTGAGCGGCGCACGAACGCTGTCATCACTCAGCATCTCTGCCATTGCTCTGTGTCACGGTGATGACACGCTCGGTCTGCGTGTGTGTGTGAGATCAGGGCGGAGAGCATCGTGCGGGAGCTGGAGCTGTTCGGCAGAGTGACGTCTCTGGATCTGAACCACGATCGCACCGAGCTGCTCACCTGCTCCAGAGACGACCTGGTGAAGATCGTCGACCTGCGCACCAACGCCGTGAAGCAGACGCTCAGGTGAGGCGGGCCCAGTGTAACACAAAGCGGTCGAAGTTTGAAGGCAGCCGTGCAGGTGGGAAGCAGAAACATGGCGAGTCCATCTCACCTGAGTTGGCAGGCAGTCAGTAGGGCTGTGAGGAAATATCACCTTATATTTAAATAACCTCCAAAAACAAGAAGAAGAAGAAGAAGAATAGCTCTTTGTTACAAGAACAGTGAAAGGCAGTTTGGCATCTCCCCATGTGTGTGAAATATTATCTACTCAATGACACAGAGAAAGTTACATTTACACAAGAAAGATATGTACACGTTACACACACGCATACATGCCATCTGAGGAGCAGGTGCAGGGGGGTCAGTGATAGTGCACATGGAGTGGTTGCTGTTGCTACTATAATACATGCAGTTTAAAGAGGAATGTTGGTTGCATCATAGTATAACTAAAAATACGGTTTATAAATCAAGTGTAAAACATGAACTCAGTGTTTTTAACGATCAACTGCACACGAGGTGGTCGGCGCCGACCTTTAACGAACAAAAAGAACATCAAGCTAAGAGTTCACGAGACAAAACGGCTGAAACAACAAAGCGGCTCTTTTGTGTGTGTAACATATAAAAATAGTCAAACTGACTGACGGTCGTACGTCAGACAAGTAAAGTACCCAGGATACTTTTGTTGCCGTAGTGACACTGAGTCACTGTTGACGTCACAGGCAGATCCACTTCCTGTGCTCCGCTGTGGTCATGTGACTGACTCATTCTGTTTGCGATGTGATGGTCAGGTGACCTCGGCCGACTCACTGTGTGTGTTTGTGTTCAGTGCGCAGGGTTTCAAGTGTGGCGCTGATTGGACCAGAGTGACATTCAGGTGGGTTCCTCTCATTACTTGTGTGTGTGTGTGGTGAGTGAGAGAGAGATCTGAGCACGCTCAGTGTGTCTCGTTCTTTCAGTCCTGACGGGAGCTACGTGGCCGGCGGATCAGCTGACGGCGCTCTGTACATCTGGAATGTGCTGACGGGGAAAGTGGACCGAACTCTAGACCGGAACCACAGGTAAGATCGTTCAGGTTTATCCACACGCCAGCGGCTTATGCCGCACTGTTGACCTTTGACCTCTCCTTGCTACTGCTGTTGCAGCTCAGCCATCAACTCGGTGTCCTGGTCGCCTTCAGGAGCATACGTGGCAAGCGTGGAGAAAGGCAGTCGCGCCATCTTGTGGTCAGACATGTGACCGGGCCCGAGGAGGCGGAGTCAGGCTGTAGGCAGCCAGTGGCGGCCCCTCTGCCATCTTCATCGTGGTGAAGATGAAGAGGATTCACTGAGACTGTGGAGACGAGCTGCCGTGTTCTGTTTCTGCAGCTTTTAATGTTCAGCATCATTTTAATGACCGGGAGGAGGCGGAGCCACATGCGGCGCCGCAGCTGCTGATGCGAGGACAGCCGTCGGATGTCAGGTGACACGTTGGAAACGCAGAGACATTTCACTGTTGACACTTCCTCTCCTCATCCTCACTCCACAGGACGCCTCAGGAAACAGGAAGTGCGTGCACCGACTAATCAGAGATTAAAGAAACTGTCGTGTGGTTTGTTCCTGTCTGCACTCGGCAATGCCTCATTTCTACCTCGCCGCTTCGCTCGCTCCAGGTACTGCTGACTTCCTGTTGTTCGTTTTCCACGGCAGACAGAACCGCGTCCTTGCTGTGGGTGTCGCTGTGACATCATCAGCAGGACAGCGTGTCGCACATCACGTGTTATGAATGCGGCGCCTGCCCGAGCCTCAACAGGTGGTCAGCACGAGCCTCAGTTCCGTCATCAGAGGGGGCGGAGTGGAAATGAGGCCGTTTGGACCGTAAAGTGAACCGCCATCAGTGATGTTTTTCCACAAACAGGAAGTGGACCTTCACATTAAACTGTGTCAGAGCACACCTGTGTGGGTTTGTGTGTTTGATTCACAGGTGTGTTACATACTGCACTAACCTCGCTGCGAGCACGGACAGATTGTGTAACCTGATGATTGTAAATGTCCTGTAAAAATCCTGATGAATAAATCCTCTGACACACGAGAGTTCTTCCACGCCGCTCGCTCTCTGAGCGCCTCATAGCGGTGGCGAGCTGTTCTTTGTTCTTGAGCCCAGGTTGTCTCGTTTTACGTCTCGATGTTTCCTGTGTTCTTCACATTAAGGAGCCAAACATTCCTGCTGGAAGCAGGGCTCGCAAAATTCCCTGGTTGCCCTTCGGGTGGGCATGCTTCAGTTTTTGGTAGAGATTATTTTTATTGTATAATATTGTAAAGCAAACAAAACATCAATCAAAAAATTGTTAAAACAGAAATTACAACATCCATCCGTTTGCTTCCACTTGTCCTTTTCAGGGTCGCGGGGGGCGCTGGAGCCTATCCAGCTGTTATAGGGCGAGAGGCGGGGTCCACCCTGGTCAGGTCACCAGTCTGTCAGGGCTAACATGTAGAGACAGACAACCATTCTCACCTATGGGCAATTTACACTAATCAATTAACCCTGCAATCTGCATGAAATGACAACAACTGTATAAAATTATAATCATCATCAACTCAAATATTTGGTTGTAATTGAACAGAAATTTCTATGAACTGTGTAGAACATGAGAATCTGACATTTCCGCTGACGTCACGGAGGAGAAAATGCCACTCGACGTTGAGGCCGCAGCATCTCCTTCATCAGCGTTTTCGCGGCCTCCATTTCACTGCTCTTTGTTCTTGTCGGGATTTTATGATCCAGGTGTCTTGAACCTTCTCCAGAAAACATCCAGAAATGAATCATCGTGTCAGGGCAAAAAGATTCAGCCAGCTCTAATATGTGTGCCACACAGTGGGTTGTTATGATGTGGGGTATCCTGTTTCAGTCTCCCAGCTGTTCCTGTTTTCTCTCTTCTCCGATACCCGTGGTGTTCGCTGCTTCATCAATAGCCTCTAAAATATCTGCAGCGTTTGCACTCCTGACTGGCTGACATTTGATCATGTATGTGGACGTTACATTTGTGCAAACTGCATGCTGTGATGTCAGCAGCATCCTAACAACATAATGCAGTACGTCAGGTTTAATTTGAACCATTACAAAGAAAGTGGCTGACCAGGAGGAAGTGTGAACAGGAAGTTGTTTAAATGTTTAGCAGTCTATAGGACTTGATCCTCTGTGACACATTCATGTATTATCTGAGGCTGGATTAATTAAAAATTAAGCACATGCAGCCATATATGACTGCGTCCATGCAATAAGCGATCAGACAAACACGGCTGTGTGTGGGTCGATGTCTTTTTTTTCTCTGCCGTCAGGGTTCGAGTCCAGCTGAGAAAGAGAAGAAAGGGCCAACACAGGAGGTGAGTTTTATAAAGATCGTAAGTTATCAGAGGATAAAGTGACATTTTTCTGTCTCATGTCTTTGTCTCACATGGAAACAGTGAAGACAGGAAATGTGTCTTCGGTGCTGTTACACCATATGAAACTAGTTTCACCACTGTCAAAGGAGCTTGCAAAGAAAAGCGTCTGGACTTCTTTAAGTTGCTTGAAGACGTTTCACCTCTCATCCGAGAAGCTTCTTCAGTTCTAGGGTTAAATGGTGGAGAGTCCCAGATTTAAACCCAGTGGGAGTTTCCCCCCACAGAGGGACAAAGGACCCCCTGATGATCCTCTAATTGCCTGAGCCAAGGTGTGAAACTGGGTGTGGGTCACAATCAGCCAGGGTTTCAGGTGAGCTCATTGTGAAACCTGGCCCCACCTTATCATGCGAATTCCTGAGGTCAGATGGCCCAGGATGTGAGTGGGCATTAAGGCGTCTGGGAAGGATCTCAAAACTGGATTATAGATGGCAGAGAGTTGGTGTCGTAAACCCCGCCTCTGTTCAAAGATGGTCGCTCACAGTGGACATAGATGCTTCTTTCACTCCTCTTTCAAACCATCTGTCCTCTCTGTCCAACATGTGAACATTGGCATCCTCAAAGAGTGACCTTTGACCTTTAGATGCAGATGGACTGCTGAGTCTTGTCCTGTGGAGGTGGCTCTTCTGTGTTGTGCCATGCGCTTGTGAAGTGGCTGTTTGGTCTCTCCGATGTAGAGGTCTGGGCATTCCTCGCTGCACTGTACAGCATACACCACATTGTTAAGTTTGTGTTTTGGCGTTTTGTCTTTCGGGTGAACCAGTTTCTGTCTGAGCGTGTTGCTGGGTCTGAAATGCACCAGGATGTCGTGCTTGGAGAAAACTCTCCTGAGTTTCTCTGATACACCGGCTACATAGGGGATGACAATGTTGTTGCGTCTGTCCTTCTTATCCTCCCTCGCTGGTGTCTGGTCTTCTTTTCTGTGCCTCTTTGCTGACTTTAAGAACGCCCATTTAGGATAGCCGCACGTTTTGAGTGCTTCCTTTACATGTGTGTGTTCCTTCTTTTTCCCTTCAGGCTTAGAGGGAACATGTTCTGCCCGGTGGTGTAGGGTCCTGATTACTCCAAGTTTGTGTTCCAGAGGGTGATGGGAGTCAAAGAGGAGGTACTGGTCCGTGTGTGTGGGCTTCCGGTAAACTTTGATGTTGAGGTTGCCGTTCTCTTCAATGTGCACAGCGCAGTCCAGGAAAGGCAAACAGTCGTCCTTTGTGTCTTCCCTGGTGAACTTGATGTTTTTATCCACAGCGTTAATGTGCGCAGTGAAGGATTCCACTTCTTGTGTCTTGATTTTGACCCAGGTGTCGTCCACATATCTGTACCAGTGGCTGGGTACTCTTCCTTTGAAAGAGCCAAGAGCCTTCCTTTCCACTTCCTCCATGTAAAGGTTGGCTACAATAGGTGACACGGGGGAGTCCATGGCACAGCCATGTTTTTGTCTGTAAAAGCCTTCGTTATATTTGAAGTATGTAGTGGTGAGGCAGAGGTCTAACAGTGTGCAGATCTGATCGGGTGTGAAGTTGGTCCTGTCCTCCAAGGAGCTGTCTTCTTGTAGTCGTTTTCTGACAGTCTCCACGGCCTCCGTGGTGGGTATGCAAGTGAAGAGAGAGACTACATCAAAGGACACCATGGTTTCATCTGGATCCAGGGGAAGTTTCTGGACCTTGTCGGTGAAGTCGGTGGAGTTCTTGATGTGGTGTGGGGTGTTCCCGTAGCAAGGTGTTTCGAGATGTTGTAAGTGGCTGAGTTTATGCTACTGACTATGGGCCTGAGTTGGACCCCTTCCTTGTCAATTTTAGGAAGTCCGTAAATGCAGGGTATGGTATCCCCTGGATAAAGGCGGTGATTTTGTCCTTTTCAAAGTCTTGAAGACAAGCTATAACTTTCTTTTTGTAGCTTTCTTTTAAGGCTTCGTAGGTATTGTTGTCACTGAGGAGAGTAGCGATCTTTGTGTGGTAATCTGTAGTATTTAGGACCACGGTGCATCTTCCCTTATCAGCTGGCAATATAGTGAAGTTGTGGTCTTTGCTCAGGGAAGCAACGGCCTTTTCTTGTATTGTGAGGTTGGATGGAGGGACTTTGGCACTGGAGAGCGTGGCTGAGACTTTCATCCTGATTTGCTCTGCTTCTGTCTGTGATAATTTATTAATCCGTATGGCGGTTTCTGTGGCTGTGATGAGGTCCACTATGGGCAACTGTTGCGGGGAAATGAGTCCTTTGGCTAATACTCTTTTCAGGTTCAGTGAGATTCCAGTCTGAAAAGTTCTTTACCCATTTGTCCTGACTGTCCTCAGGTGTGTTTTCTTCTCTGAGTTGTGTAGGTTCAGAATGAGGAGTGAGTGTTTTTGAAAGCAAGGTGTGAAATTTCCTCCGTTGTCTTTCTCTTCCTTTCCCAGCAACACACTCAGACAAAAACTGGTTCACCTGAAAGACAAAACTCCAAAACACAAACTTAACAACGTGGTGTATGCTGTACAGTGTAGCGAGGAATGCCCAGACATTTAACCCTAGAACTGAAGAAGCTTCTCGGATGAGAGGTGAAACGTCTTCAAGCAACTTAAAGAAGTCCAGACGCTTTTCTTTGCAAGCTCCTTTGACTACGATGACCTGGATGACTGAGAACCTTCACAGACATATTGAATGGCGTATATTTTAAAGTAAAGGATTTAAAACCAAGTTAGTACAAACATCACTAATGTCACATAACTTTGCCGACATGTGGCCAACAGTTATGTTTTAATGTTCTTCATTATTAAACATTTGCAAATAAATAAATGACACAATATTCAGTACTTACTTTTGAAAGTTTACTCTTCGGGCGCCCCGCTTTTTTCCCGAACAAATTATCCACATCCACCACCGCGCTATGAAGTCTGGGATATGTTGGGCCATACACAGACCCATCCTTCAAATTCAGGGAAATGAAGGATGCTTTTGAGCAGCCTTTGAATTAGGACAGCCTGTGTCACATCGCTGTGACGTAATCGGCCTTAAAATGCGGCCTTTGAGGTTGCAGACCCTGATTTGGGATACAGCCTGTTTGTTCAGTTTGCCAGTCTGCCTGTTTAGTTTATTGGTGTTTTCAGTTTAGTTATTTCACGGTTGTCATCCCATGACAGCATGTCCTGACTGCGGGGTTTTGGAAACAAATTAAAACGTACAGCTCTGTTATCACTTCCAACATAAATGAAGACAGAAAACTAAACAGCAGTGACGTTTGTAGGGTTACTGAAGTTGGGCTAGCTGCTATATAATGATGTGCTACGTGACCGCTAGCGACACAGCTATGTTAGCATAATATAAACAAGCTAACTTTTTTCCCACTCGATAAAAGTTAAGGTGAGTGTTCTCGGTGGTCAGAAACAAATGTAATCGCATGGCAGGATGCTGTAAAAGGACCAAACTTCAGCCAGGAGAACAACTGAGATAATCCATCCACAATACGAGGTTAGTCATTCATATACTGCTGCATGGGCTGGGCTGTAGTTACATCCTAAGGTTTTAAAAACTGAGCTTAAATAAATGATTAGTGGTAATAAATGCTGAGGGAAGTCAACAGTGATCACTGACTGTTTTAGGAGCTTTTTGAGATCAAATAGAAGAAAATACAAAACATTAAACATGTTAACAACACAAAAGCCATATTAAACGCAGACTACTTTAGACCCGGAAGTAGGATTCATCACGTCATCACTGAACAACCGGATATGTTGTAACTTTATTGCAGTTTATTGTTTGATAACAGCATTTTGGTTATTTTGTAAGTGATTTAAGTGTTAGCCACATGTTTAGTGAGAGCTGCTAATTATAGATTTAATTTTCTGCTAAAAGGGAGCATTTAACATGTATTTTCGTTAGAAAACTGCATTTCCCAGAATCCTTTGTGGTAGACGAAAGTTACTCTGGGTTTTAGCTAGCAAAGAAAGCTCCGGGAAGCCATTATATGTTGCTCTGATATCGAGCAGTTTATTTGTTGTACATTCCCCTTTTTGAAGCCTTATATAAAGACTATCGTTTCTACAATTGATCTCCGATCCATCTTCTTGGCTAAGTGGATTCGCCACAACACTATACTTTAACATGTACTCCAGCATCTTGTTCATGGGGTACATTGCTGCTAACAGGTAGAGAACCTTTGTTGATTTCAGACTGTAGTTCATAAGAATATTAAAAGCTTAATAAACATGAATCTTGTTCTCTTCTTGACGCCTTCTGCAGATGAGAACAGGAACTGCTGTGATTGATTAGTAAAGTTATCTACTGCCTCCTTCCTCTGGTCTCTCCAGGTATCTGAAGATCATCCATCCATCAGGAACTCACATGATGCAGATAGTACAAGCTGCAAAAATCATCTCCGGGGTCACCTGGGCTTGTCTCCTGGCCCCAACAATCAGCTTCATCACCACATTTTTCATCACCCCAAAACCTCAGACCTGACCTCCGACGCTGTGACTCGGTCTTCAGTGCATCTGCCAGCCTGCTCGGAAAAGTCATCCACACCTGTTTGGGGATCATCTTCCTGGTGGTCCTAATATCCTTGATCTTCAGACTGTGATCAGCTGACCTGGTGCTCGTTGTGGATTTACACAACTGAATTCAACCAGATGTAAACAGATGTTTCATGAGTTTCCCCGCCTGATTTCCATTCCCTACATTGATAGTAGGGTTAGGGGAGGCAGTTGAGACGGTTCGCCTAGGACGTATCCTGGGTGAGGTGTTCCTAGTATGTCCCACTGGGAGAAAGCCCCGGGCAGACCCAGGACACGCTGGTGAGCGTACATCTCTCGGCTGGCCTGGGAACGGCTCGGTCTTCCCCAGAGAGAGGGAGGTCTATGCTTCTCTGCTTAGGCTCCTCCCCCTGCGACCGAGCCCCGGATAAGCAGAAGAAAATAGATGGATGGACTCTGATAGTAATACTGTTTATACTGTGTTCATCCTCGACTGAACACTGTTGGTATGAAGGCTGAGGTCATTTGGAGTCCAGGGAGCGCTTTTAAAGACCTTCTATGACTCTGTGGTGGCATCTGCCATTTTTTACAGTGTGGTATGTTGGAGCAGCAGTTTATCGGCAGCTGAGAGGAAGAGGCTGGATAAACTCATCAGGAAGGCCAGCTCTGTTCTGGGATGCACCCTGGACCCAGTGCAGGTGGTGGGAGACAGAAGGACTGAGTCTCCCACCCCATGCATGTAAATGTTGCTGAACTGCAGAGCTGCTTCAGTGACAGACTGCTGCATCCTCGATGCATGAAGGAGCTTTTCTGCAGGTCCTTCCTCCCTGCAACTGTCAGACTGTACGATCAGAACTGCTCCCAACAAACGTAGATGTTTACATCTGTGCTGTAACAGCAATAATTTAATCAACCGATTTACACTATAACCAGGGTTTGCCTCTTATCTGTATTTAATTTTATTTAATTTAATAACGGTACAGTACTCTGCTTTTGGTAACCATTGTCCTTGATGTAAATATGTAAAAATTGTGTATGTTTCTGTTCTGTGTCCTGTGTCCTGTTTGTTTGTATATGTGTCTTTCTGGCTGCTGTTAGAACAAAATTTCCCCTTGTGGAACAATTAAGGGATTCTTATACCACAACACACGCAGCACATGGCAGGGAATTAAATCTGTCACAAACTAATCAAGAACCACAACTACCACAGACACCCGACATGCCACCCATCCAGACAGTCTTAAAACCTTCTACACCAGGTTTGACAGGCTGAACACAGACACAACCTCAAAGGCCCCCAGCTGCCCCACGGGCACTGGCTTCCAGGTCAAACACACACAGGTCCTGAAAACTCTGAAGAAGGTGAACCCCCACAAGGATGTGGGACCCGATAGAGTTCCTCCCAGAATTCTGAAGGCCTGTGGGGAACAACTAGCTGCTGTGTATGCCGACATCTTCAACCTGTCACTATCCCAGGCAGTGCTCCACCATTATACCAGTACCCTAAATGACTTCAGGCCAGTAGCACTCACACCAGTTGCCATGAAGTGCCTAGAACAACTGGTTCTCACACACATCAACCACATGGTCCCAGGCGCTGTCAATCCCCTCCAGTTTGCTTACCGTCCCAATCCCAGCTGTGAAACTCAGAAACCAGTCTTACTTGTTATCATCTATCGTCCACCTGGGCCTTACACAGAGTTTCTGTCTGATTTCTCAGACTTTTTATCTGATTTAGTTCTGAGCTCAGATAAAATAATTATTGTGGGTAATTTTAACATCCATGTAGATGCTAAAAATGACAGCCTCAACATGGCATTTAATCTGTTATTAGACTCAATTGGCTTCTCTCAAAATGTAAAAGAACCCACCCACCACTTTAATCACACTCTAGATCTTGTTTTAACATATGGCATAGAAACTAAAGGACAGTGTGTGGCTGATGCACAGCCAGTGTTGGGAAGGTTACTTTTAAAATGTATTCCATTACAGAATACAGAATACATGCCCCAAAATGTATTCTGTAACTTATTCCGTTACGTTACTCAATGAGAGTAACGTATTCTGAATACTTTGGATTACTTAATATATTATCGTGCTTTTTACAACAACGTGAATGTACTATTGCTGTGTGATTTATTACTGTTACTGAAGGTCCGCGACTCCGAACTGTAGTAAAGGGACCTCTGACTAATACGGCGGGGTCCCTGTCGGCTCGTAGCTGAAAAATAGCTTTACTTTGTTGTGTGGGTCAACTTTTCTTGCGAGAGACAGAGAGAGGAGTTGAAAGACTGCTCCAACGAAACTTATTGTTTTCAGACGAAAACAGGAACACGGTGTACAGTCGAGTCTTAATAGCTTACTTACAACTGGGCTCGTCAGGCTCTCTTCTTGGCTGCAGTGGTTATTATTATATTTACATGCTTCCAGCTCCCGTTTTTCCTCGATGACAACTCGTACCTTTCCACTCCCCTTTTTCTCCCTCCTCGCGCTCACAGACCCATAACGTGTATGGCAGTCCATTCTCCCTGCAGCACGGACTACACTGCCCATGATGCTACATTCTTTAGAGCTATGCTTGTAGCATTCTGCCTGTTAGCTTAGCACAACAACAACAACAACGAAAAGGCGCTCTCTCACCCAGGAAACACACAGTCGCAGAGAGAGAGAGAGCGTCGCCCTGTAACCATGGCAACCGTAACGCTGCCGCCTGGAACAACAGAACGTAGCTGTCAAACAAACCCAAACAGTCCTGACCCGCGACAATATGAAACAGGAAAGTACCGCAGTGTAATCCATTTATTTCAACAAAGTAACTGTATTCTGAATACCACCTTTTTAAACGGTAACTGTAACGGAATACAGTTACTCATATTTTGTATTTTAAATACGTAACGGCGGTACATGTATTCCGTTACTCCCCAACACTGTGCACAGCAGATTATGGTCACATGTCTCTGTGTCAGTGACTGAGGTCAAAGGTTAACGTGTCCGCTTACTGCTGATATCCACGATGTCCTCACTTTCAGGTCCTGCAGGTGACTCACCTTTAAGACTTTTAGAAGCATCAACGAGCAGCTGAATAGACCAACACAGGTCCAACCGAAGCTTCAGGTGTGTGTGTGTGTGTGTGTGTGTGTGTGTGTGTGTGTGTTGCTGCTGTCAGCACTCAGACTGCTGAGTCTGAGTGACAGAAACTTATCGGCTCAGCTGACTCGCATCCTGCTGATCATGTTAATGTCATATTAATATCGATCAATACACAAACCAAAACCATCTGACCTCATGTGCTTTTAGTCTTCATTCATCTGCATGTGTATATATATACGTGTGTGTGTGTGTGTGTGTGTTGTATAAATAGACATGAAACTGCTGCAGGTTCTTCACACTCTGATCGATCATCACGCAGCTGCTCACAGAGAGCAGGCTCAGTGCTCTGACTGTGACTCCTGCAGACGCTGTAGAAGCAACCGGGCTGCATTTTTAAAAAGACTTTAAACATCTTTTTCAGCCAAAAAGTTTGATGTGGAGATCTGCTGAGCTGAAAAAGTTATGAAAGATATGAGATGATAGTATAATCATTTAAAAGGTCCAAATTTACTGCAAAGCTCCAACGGTCAGGTGCATGGTGAGGTCAGGGGTTTGGATTAAAGATGTTTAATTCCACTTTTATTCAAATCTGCTTTTGTTGCCATCAGTCGGTAATTTAGAAAATTCATCAACCCGCTAGAAAAGGTGTGTGTGTGTGTGTGTGTGTGTGTGTGTGTGTGTGTGTGTGTGTGTCTGTGTGTCTGCCTGCAGGATTATTCCTGTAATGATGTGCATGCTGACCAGGCTTTGTGTGCTGATTATAAATACAACTGATCGTTCTGATCAGCTTCAAACCTGCTTCTCTCCAGCTCGTCTTCATCACTGCAGCTTCAGGTCAGTCTGTTCAGTGAGAGATGAATCTGTTATCAGTGTGAATGAGTGTTTGATGATGGGTTTCATTAGTTTATTGAGGAAGTCTGAAGGTCAGCTGATGTTCCTTAATTCTGTGAAGCTTCACCTAAAAGCACAAACAGCTTCACAGCTGATGTGAAACAACAAATCTGATCAATTACTTTTTAAACTTGGTGACGAGTTACCAGAAGTTAAAACTCATACATTTGTTTTTGTAGTATCCCCTGATTTTATATGATGCAGCATTAAGTTTGATTGAAAAACAAACAAACAAAAAACCCCAGTAAAACTGGATTAACATCTGCCATCAACTGAGGTGGAACGGCGAGAAGATCTTCTCAGAGCTTCAGAGGAGATGTAAAGGGTTCAACTCTGCGTGTCAGGATGTGAGCACACAGTTCAACAATCTGAGAAAAACATTTGTCACTGTAAAGGTCAGTGAGTCCCTCACCTACAGTTCATGATTGGATGGAGAGGTGGAGTCAGAGGAGGATGCTGCAGAGATGTGGGATGTTGGTGGATGTGGGTGGGTGTTGGTGGGCATTAGTGGATCTTGGTGGGTATTGGTGGATGTGGTTTTGTGTTGGTGGATGTTGGTGGGTGTTGGTAGGTGTTGGTAGATGTCGGTAGGTGTTGGTAGATGTTGGTGGATGATGGTTGATGTTTGTAGGTGTTGGTTGATGTTGGTGGATGTTGGTGGATGTTGGTGGATGATGGTACAGTGGGGCAAAAAAGTATTTAGTCAGCCACCGATTGTGCAAGTTCCCCCACCTAAAATGATGACAGAGGTCAGTAATTTGCACCAGAGGTACACTTCAACTGTGAGAGACAGAATGTGAAAAAAAAATCCATGAATCCACATGGTAGGATTTGTAAAGAATTTATTGGTAAATCAGGGTGGAAAATAAGTATTTGGTCACCTCAAACAAGGAAAATCTCTGGCTCTCACAGACCTGTAACGTCTTCTGTAAGAAGCTTTTCTGTCCCCCACTCGTTACCTGTATGAATGGCACCTGTTTGAACTCATCATCTGTATAAAAGACACCTGTCCACAGCCTCAAACAGTCAGACTCCAAACTCCGCCATGGCCAAGACCAAAGAGCTTTCGAAGGACACCAGGAAAAGTATTGTAGACCTGCACCAGACTGGGAAGAGTGAATCTACAATAGGCAAGCAGCTTGGTGTGAAAAAATCAACTGTAGGAGCAATCATCAGAAAATGGAAGACATACAAGACCACTGATAATCTCCCTCGATCTGGGGCTCCACGCAAGATCTCATCCCGTGGGGTCAAAATGATCATGAGAACGGTGAGCAAAGATCCCAGAACCACACGGGGGGACCTGGTGAATGACCTGCAGAGAGCTGGGACCAAAGTAACAAAGGTCACCATCAGTAACACACTACAACGGCAGGGAATCAAATCCCACAGTGCCAGACGTGTCCCGCTGCTGAAGCCAGTGCATGTCCAGGCCCGTCTGAAGTTTGCCAGAGAGCACATGGATGATACAGCAGAGGATTGGTTTCATCTGACCACATGACATTCTCCCAAAGTAGAACTTTTTGGTATAAACTCAACTCGTCGTGTTTGGAGGACGAAGAATACTGAGTTGCATCCCAAGAACACCATACCTACTGTGGTTGCTGGAGTACTTTTCTATGCTGTGGTGTGCTGGGGGAGCAGCACAGCGAAGAAGGACTCATCCAGGCTGGAGAAACTGATCAGGAGGGCTAGCTCTGTGGTCGGCATGAAGCTGGACACTCTGGTGACAGTGGCAGAGAAAAGGACATTAAAGAAACTGATGGACATTATGAACAATGCTGGGCATCCTCTGCACACGGCCATAAACAATCAGAAGAGTCTGTTCAGTGACAGGTTGCTTCTCCCAAAGACAAGAACTAACAGACTTAAAAACTCCTTTGTCCCACACGCCATCAGACTGTTTAACTCCTCTCTGGAGGGGAGAGGGAGGGGAAACAGGAGGACAAAGGAGGGAACAACTAAGCTGTAGTGCCTCTTCACCTCACTGTGCAATACCTTTTGTGCAATACTTTTGTAAATAGTCAACGGTGCAATAGACTCAATACTTGAAATGTGCAATTCACTTGTATTTTTATTTTTATTCCTATTTATTCTATTTATCCCCTTCGTATATTTTATTTATATTGTCTCTGTATTTATATATATGTGTGTGTGTGTGTGTGTATAACTCTGTAACTTCTGTCGGTGCTGTGCTTTTTTGGAAATCGAATTTCCCAGAGGAACCCACCCGAGGGATTAATAAAGTTCTATCTAATCTAATCTTTACTCAGTTCTTACCATACAGTCACGCATTGAGTTTTGTGCCTGGCCGCCTGGTGGAAGCCTGCCGCTTTACTGGATCCAGTTTCCCTTTACATTCAGAGCGTCCTCTGCAATGGCCTTCTTCCCTTACCGGCAGAAAAGTGCTAAAATACCGTCACTGCACATAGGAATGATTTCCCAACAGTGTACTCGAACCGCCGTCCCTGTGGACCAAACACAGGCCTGGGCCGGCTTCTCCCCAACTGCGTGCTCGAGCCACTGTCCTTGTGATGAGCCGTTCCCAACACAAGCCTGGGGTCTCAAACCACCAGGATTTTTCCCGACGGTGGATTTTAATTACCGTCCCTGTGCTGGACAAAAACCCGAACACAAGCCTGGGGTCTCAAACCACCAGGATTTTTCCCGACGGTGGATTTTAATTACCGTCCCTGTGCTGGACAAAAACCCGAACACAAGCCTGGGGTCTCAAACCACCAGGATTTTTCCCGACGGTGGATTTTAATTACCGTCCCTGTGCTGGACAAAAACCCGAACACAAGCCTGGGGTCTCAAACCACCAGGATTTTTCCCGACGGTGGATTTTAATTACCGTCCCTGTGCTGGACAAAAACCCGAACACAGGCCTGGGGTCTCAAACCACCAGGATTTTCCCTCCGGAGACTCGAACTCCAGAGTCGGCCAGCGTTCCCCCCCTCGGCCAGACAAACACTCTCCATGACTGTATACAAGTTAGCTACAACTCACCCATCTGCAGGAGTCCCCTCAAAGTCGATGGTCTCAGTGGTGGCTGAAACCCACGGCTCCGTGACTCCTCCATTTCCTTTTCTTCAACAGCTGGTAGGACAAAGGTACCTTTTTCCTCAGGGGTGAACCGTTGTTCAGCGACCACACGGATCACAACCCAACCCCAATTAAAAGGGAATCGTAATAGGCAAAGCATGAGGTAATAAAGGCATGAATAACAGTCTCCAAATTGTGTTTGGAAATTACGTTCTTTTGAATTCTTTTGGCAGCAAAGAAAGACTAGACCCAGAGTGGTCAAAACTCAAAAAATGATCTTTATTTTACATTTCCGGAAATGAAGAACTGCGGAGACGAGCACGCATCCACAGCTCTGACAAAATCACAAGGTGTATATATAGTTCGGCTACACACGCTAAGTTTCGATAAAAACAACTCTGGAGTGCACTCTGCTTAGTTTCACTTTTGTCACGGCGGGTGAGGAGAGCCGTGTGAAAATAATAAATGAGGATCCAATCGCAGGCAGTAGTGGAGAAGTGAAGGTGGTTTATTGAACACGAAATAAATATGGACAAACAGCAAATGGAGCACGAACTAAACTAGACTGGAAACAACTAAACTACAGAGCACAAACCTGGACAAGAATGAGAACGAGCAGAGGAGATGGACAGCAGGGAGAACACACGGGTGAGACATGGTGGATACACAGATGGACCAGCAACTACAATGACAGAGGACACGACTTAAATACACAGAGAAACACAGGGGAATTACACACAGGTGGTGGACACAGCTGGGAATAATCAACAAGACGAGACAGAGGTAAAACTGAACACACTCACATGAGACGCAGACCTTCACAATAAAACAGGAACACATTTTGGTGGATCTTGGTAGGTGCTGGTAGATGTTGGTTGGTGTTGGTGGGCGTTGGTTTGTGTTGGTGGATGCAACATGGAACAGGAGTGGAGCACATCACTGCATCCACACGAAGATCCAGAAACTCCCCCACCTCCTCCGAGCAGGTGCAGGGGTAGCTGGCACATCTGTGATGGCGTCATTAATGCTGAGGCACATCTGCAGCTGTAGGAGAATGTGCTCTGTCTGGACAGCGTCTGTGATTCCAGACAATGAAGAAATCTCACTGAGCACAGCCTGCAGCAGCACGGCTCCATAACTGACCCGAGTACAGCCCAGACCATCACCCACCGAAACCACAGCTGGAGTGCTCCATCCACCAGATCTTTTTTATTATTCTTATTAGTCGGAGTTTCTTTCATGTCTGTACAATGTTAAAGAAAACTGCGTTAGATCTGCTGCCTGTGTTCTCAGTTGGTCATATTACTGGGATGCTTTAATCATCCATAGATGCACGAGTGGATGTTTAGGTGTGAGGGCTGTGTGCAATTTAACTTTGAGATGATAAACGTTTGATATGTGAATGTCTCTGTGCTGCAGGTCAAGATCCAACACTCAGCATGAGTCCCAAGCACGTCGTCTTTAAAAAGGTGTCCCGTGACAAGTCGGTAAGTTCTGAAGATAGTTCAGCATCGACATCATAAGTCATGGAGAAGATGTGGTTTAGAAACCCAGAGCAGAGGTCATATCAAAGTTCCTTTTGGAGAGACTAAAGTTTCCCCCTAATAGAAACATCAGCACTGAAAGGATGCTGATTTGTACTCAGGGCACCATTTAAGGCATCCATAAAGTTCTGGTCCTTGATCTTGCTCCACCGCTCTGTGTGCAACAGGATCCAGGTTGTTAATCCGGACCCTCTGGGTTGCGATGGCATCTTTGTGCTGAAATCCAAATTGAACTGACATGTGACAGAGTAACTGTAATATTAATGTCTGCTTTGCCTGCGGGTAAACATTCAGGTTTTTTTTTTATTCCTGACCTCAGAATGGGAAAAGGTTCAAAAACATTAACTCCATCGATGAACTGAACCGATGCGCCTTCTGCTCCCGGTCTGTGGGAAACTAAAAGCACAAAAAAAAACCTCTACTCAGAGCTGTGCTGTCATTTCTGCCTCTGCAAGCATGTGATGGTCCACCCTGCTTAGAGGGAATGTGGAGCTCCTGCAGACTCTGAGTCTTACGTGACCCTCGTGTGTTTTCAGGTGACCGTCTACATGGCAAAGAGGGACTTTGTGGATCACTGCGACTTTGTGGATCCAGTCGGTGAGTCCTGATGCTAACTACCTGCTCTCGCTCTGCTTTTGCTACTGATTGAAAAATGTTTCTTGAAAATGTTTAAAGATGGAGGACTGACAGATGCAGGCCTATGTCTTCATGACATCTCTGCATGTGCTGAGCCCTGTGAGAGAAAAAAGCATAAACTCTGTCAGGACCCCACAAAGACTGGGGAAGAAAAACATGGAGACATGACAGACTGTGGAGACAAATGAGCAGAACACAGAGACAGGACTACGACAGTAAAGAGCCACAAAGACAGACCAGAGAAGGAGAGAGATACAGGTACAAGACAGGGACAGACCGGAAACGAAGACACCAAACATGAACAAGAAACATAGAACTAGAAATGTGAATAATGAAAAATTCAGAGCACTATGAAATATAGAAATAAAGACAGAGCTAGAATATGAAATCTGAGTCACAAACCATACTTCACTCCAAACTGGGTCAAAGACCCAGGACCGACTCTTTAAACAGAGCTTCTCCACCACACAGCGCTCATGGTGAATGTTCAGAATCAGAATACTTTAATCATCCCGAGGGAAATTAGGGTTACAGCAGGCAGCCGCGAGCCTCCCCATGATGGTATCAAACTTCTGTTCCATGGTGTTGTCGTTCTTTTGATTCTGAGACTTCACAACTGCAGTGATCCGTTCCGCGATGTGTTCCAACTGTCGCTCAAGGGTGTCATTGTGAGCAGGCCTCTCTCTGATGTTTCCCCTCATACGCTCAATGGTGTTGTTTTGAGCCTTCACAGCAGCTGCAAGCGTCTCCAAGGTGTTGACCATATTACGTTCGTTGTGAGAGGTCGCGCCTCGTTCCGTTTCGATCCCAGCGGGCAGCCTTGGGGGGGTTTGAACAGCCGGTTCCGCTCTCTTATTTCTCCGATAAACCAGGGCTAAGCCAACTCCGATCAGCAAGAACCCTGTTATCACGGTTCCGAATAGATAGATATCTTCAGCGTCCTCGATCGACAGTCCCGCCAGGCACACAGTCCTCCAGTTCTGCCACCCGTCCATCGTGTATCCAGCAGGGAAAGTCCCTCCAGGGCACTCAGGCTCTCCCGAGCCCAGACTTCTCGTTGAGAAAAGGGTGTCAATAGCATTCAGAGACCAGTTGATCAAATCCATAATTCTCTTTAGGTTTTAGAGAACGACATTGGGAGGCTATTCCAGGGAAAGTAATGCACACAAGACAAGGACATAGAGGCTAAGCAGGGAAGATAAGGGTGAGGAGGAGAGGAGAAAAGTGCGACCGCCTTCACTGAGAGCTAAAGAAGAAGGGGTGGCCTGTGCTGTGGGATCCATACACCGCAGTGAACAGACTGAAGAACAGTGCTCACTGGTTTTACTGCTAATTGTAAACTAGCCATGGATATGGGGATGGTAGCAGAGCAGGAAGTAGTTGACCATTTCTGCTCATGCCCAGTAGGAGGACAGTGACAAACCTTTAAAACAGTCAGGAATGTGTTGTGATTTGATCACTTCCTGTTTCCTACAGATGGCGTGATTGTGATTGACCCAGTGCAGCTCAAAGGAAAGAAAGGTCAGTGTGTTTAAATGTGTGCAGTAACATAAGACAGAACCCGGAGGAGGTGCCGTGGGACTCCCTCCTTCAGCCCGTCAGTGTGGAGAAGCTCAGCTTTACCGGAGGAGGTCCACAGGGCTTATGACTGTGGCTCCTGTGTAAAACATATTTCACTGAATGAAAGCTTCTTTCTGTGCAGATGAACATTTCTCTGCAGTGTGGGGTGGGTGCGACACAAAAGATCTCAGAGAACAATAAGCAGCTTCTGACAGACGTTTCTCCAGCTTCTATTCACACTGATTTAGGTTTGATGGAGCCAGATTCTCCTGGTGCAGCATGTTCTTGGATGTGTGGCTTCATTCCTGTTTTTCGGTGTCTGTTAGTGTATGTGATGCTGTCGTGCACATTTCGCTACGGCCGTCAGGACATGGATGTGATGGGCGTGGCCTTCAGGAGGGACCTCTTCCTGGTGACCCGGCAGGTTTACCCCGAGCTGCAGGACAAAGAAAAGCTCACCCACACCAAGATCCAGCAGAAGTTGCTGCGAAAGCTTGGAAACAACGCCTTCCCCTTTTTCTTCGAGGTGAGGAACAGCCTGGAACATCTGGAAAGATCAGGCCCTGCTAGAGGAAGAGGTTTAATCCCTCCATCAGGTTCAAGGATAGAAAACAGAAAGGCTACATTTGTCATGTCTGGAATAGAGTCCTTTTTGTTGTGTTAGGTTTTGTACCCAGTGCAGATCTGGCCTAAATCGTCATCCAAAATCCTCAAGGTAAAAAAGGAAAACCTGATTACAGAATGAATAAAAAATTAGAGCACCAGTCAGAATAACAAAACCCCCACAAATGTCTCAGAAATCTGTTAAAACTCTCTTTAAAACTAGAAATGTGGCACAGTGGTTAGCACTGTTGCCTCACAGCAAGAAGGTCCTGAGCTTGACTCAACCACAGGGGTCTTTCTGTGTGGAGTTTGCATGTTCTCCCCGTGTGCGTGGGTACGGCTTCCTCCCACAGTCCAAAGACATGCAGGTCAGGTTCACTGGAAACTCTAGACTGTCGACCTGTTCAGGTTGTAACCTGCCTCTTGCCCTAAGACAGCTGGGATAGGCTCCAGCAGAATAGGATGGATGGATGGATGTCCACATTTGAGCAGAAAAGAGTAGAGTTCTCTGAGAGGTTAGAAATTAATGATCATTAACCGTTCAGAAAGACAATCTAACATTTTAGGGAAGAAATTTTCAGAAATAAAGAGGAGGGTTCTCTGTAGCTGTATGAGAACCTTCGAGAACCTGACTGAAATCTGAACACGGGCGAGGTCATTGTTCTGTAGTCACCAGCGTGTGTCTGTGGCGCAGTTACAGAGGAAGGGGTGGGTTTCACTCTTCTAATCGTATAGATTGTCTTGATTAGTTACTATTCCTGTGTTTATTGTTGAAGAGGTTAGAATGAGACGTACCAATTCGGGTACCGTACAGGACGAGCGTGACGGTCTAATGTGCTTCAGTTTCCAGACAACCTGCCCTGCTCCATCACTCTGCAGCCCGGACTGTCCGACGTGGGGAAGGTAACGCCATCACTACACTCAGCCTTTCATGTTCTTCATCTGTACATTGCTTCAGCACCACAAAGTCTCAGAGTACACACACTGATGTTTCACATCAGCTTCCCTCTCTCTGCGTTGTCACGCAGTCCTCTGAAAGCAGCCAATTTGCCCGATGAATGATACTAGCTGTAAATGTGCAAACTGTGTGTTTCTGTGTGCTGGACAGAAATGTGCGGTGGAATTTGAGGTGAAAGCTTTCTGTGGTGAGAACCAGGACGAGAAGATCGACAAACAGTGAGTCGCTCAGAGTGGATCTCAGTCTGAAGACTCGATGGACAGCCTTTCACGTGTTCCTCCGTCCTCTCTGCAGGAGTTCTGTCCGTCTCACCATCCGTAAGATCCAGTTCAGTCCAGAGGACAGCAAACTGCTTCCCAGCGCAGAGACAACCTTTGAGTTCCTGATGTCCGAGAAACCTCTGCATGTGAAACTGAGCCTGCCCAAAGAGGTCAGAGCTTCAGTCAGGTTCTGAATCAGACACCAGAACCACCAGGTTCTGAAAGCTGGAGGACTCTCACAGATATACTCATGAAAGCACTTTACCTGTCTGCTTACCTGTCTGCAGACTTTTTACCACGGCGAGCCGCTCAAAGCCAATGTTGAAATCACCAACTCGTCCAGCAGGAACATCAAAGACATCAGCTTGTCAGGTGACATCAGTTTGGCTTCAGAGTACTTAAGGTGACGTAGAGCAGCGTGTCTCTGCCACCAAGCATCATTTCTCCAGTTTTTCCTTTTATAAAGGAAAGCGTGAAATGTACAAGCATGCAGAAGTTGCATTACCATCAGGGGAGACGACTGATTTAAAGCCGAGAAGTCTGTAGTGAACAAAAACTGTATGAAGTCCATTCCAGAGTCCTTACTCTCCAGAAACATCTAAGCTAGGCAGCTAATATGTATTTACATTATTTTGTTGGCTTATTTATTTCAAGACATAATGACTTTAAATAAAATGTCTCCCCCTGCTGGTACTGCAGCTTACTGCACGCTTGCACATTTCACTCTTTGGAGGGGCAAAGGGTGAAATGGACACAGTGGACGGCGTGTCTAATACGCACTTTGCAGTGGTATCGGGTTGACTGGAGACATCAGCTGATAACACTTCCTTCCATTAGCATAAATTTAAAAAGTCATGCAACCAAAGCCTGCTCAGACACGATTGGCCAAACTGAATTGTGACCTAAGGAGATGTTTAACCAGAAAAGCTGCTCCTTGTAAACATGAGGAAAGGTGTCTGTGGCGGTGACACGCTGCCTCACCTGCAGGCCTCTGACAGCAGACAGGTGTGTTCCCTGTCTGCAGCAGCACGGTGGCTTACTTTGAGTTTCTGTGCTTAGTCGAGCAGGTGACCCACGTCATCCTTTACTCCAACGATAAGTACGTCAAGTCTGTGGCCAAAGAGGAGACCAGGTGAGTTAAGGATATAACAGAAGTATATTTCTTTTGAATATTTTCTGAGGGAACTTAAAGCAGGAGTTGCGTTCATGGTCTCAGTTTGATCAGACAGAACATTTTTTCTTTTTTCAAAAGGAAGATGTTTCCTGTACATTTAATTTTTGCATTGATCTGTTTAAAAACAGATGTGCCCCTGTCGTACCTGATACATCTTGGTCTAAAGCAGGGGTCGGCAACCTGCGGCTCTTTAGTCCTTATACTGCGGCTCTGCGTGGTTTGGGAAAATAAATTACATTTAGCTGAAGTGTATTTTTTTGTATTAGTTCTTTTTAAACTTGTAGTTCTAAATTGGAAGATTATTGTGATATTGAAATATAAAAATACACTTTTATTTTCTATTATTTCTTCATCGCTCAAAATAAGCGTCACACTGGCGGAAGCCGGTGTGCCCGCTGAAACGCCTGCATTTATCGAGACTTTCAACCCCAGGTAGGCCAATTATGGATCTTGGGATCCACATTATGTCAGCAGCTCCACCGCGAACTATGTTAAAAACAAACACGCTCACGCCTCACAGACGACAGCTGTCCTGTAAAGATGAAGTGACTTCACTGTGCGCAGAGGTTCAGGAGCAGAAGTCCCGTTGTAAACATGTCACGGCAGACCTGACGATGTTTGCATGAACACGCTTTACAGCATCTCTTTATTGACCACTTTCACACACGGCTGCTGTACGCACACAGCCGGCTGTAGCTTTGCAGCTCACAGCCCGACACACAACCGCAGAGAGAGCACAGACTTTAAGGTGGCGAGGCGTGATTGCTGGTGCCGCTCAGGTGCGTCCGCCTCCCCTGCAGCGGCGCTGCAGACCACGCCCCACCGCACACATTAACCAGGTAAAATACATATTTAGGCAGAATTTTGTAAATATCTATTTTTCATTTTTCAGCAGCATAGAGCTTTTTTCCAGTTATTTTTAAAAGTCAGGTCAAGGCTCCAAAAGCCCAAAGGAGATATAAGGCTGGCGGCTCACAGCAGTTTTTGTTTGCTGGATCATTGTAGTTCAGCTTTCCTTTTGTTATATTTCTTTAAGAGATCGAAATGTGTTCATTACATAAATAAAATGTAGTTTTCTCTGTAGCACTTCATGGATTTCATAAGCAACACACTTTAGCTGTTCACACAAAGCATAAAGGTAAAAAAACAATATTTACAGTGTTATCTTCATTTTAGACGTCACAAAGTATTTGCGGCTCTCAGTGTTTTCTTTTGCGTGGAAACCGGCTCCAAGTGGCTCTTTGGGTCTTAAAGGTTGTGACCCCTGGTCTAAAGATACTCCTAGTGACCTCACACTGTCAGCTGGGTTAGTTTTAACCACCCTGGGTTTGACCAAGAGGTTTCTAATCATGTTATGTTTTCGGTTACAGTGACTCTGTGCCTTGTGGCACCAGTCTGAAGCAGGAGTACACCCTGCACCCTCTGCTGGCATACAACAAAGACCGCAGAGGACTCGCTTTGGATGGGCGACTTAAACACGAGGACACCAACCTGGCTTCATCGAGCATGTCAGAGACACACTGAGGTTTTAATGATGGTGTTAGACAGGAAACACGGCTGCTCTTTAAAGGACAGGTTCACATGATTTAACCTGGCAGGTGAGACAGATCTGTCATCAGAGCATTCTGGGCAAAATACACACAGTGTTCAGACCGGCTGCATTCTCACGAGATCTCCGGAGACTCCATCAGATGAGCCTGAAGTCTGGTCAGGCCGTCGAGGTGATGGAGCCTCAGTTGAATTTGAATTGAAATTTTTATTTCAGTCAACAACAACAACAGATTATAATTTTACATAAAAGTACTCAAACAGAAACCGAAAAGTGAATAGGCTGAAGCCTTATGGCTTATACTTATCCTATCCCTTACCCCCATAGAAGTAATCAAATCCTTAACCAAGAAAATAAATAGCATTGATAAATAAGTTGTATAACAGTTTGAAAAGAAATCAATGATAAATCAAGAAATTAAATCAACACAAAAAAATGTTAACAAACCAAATTTCTATAACCTTGTATAATACTAATTTTTAAAATCTTCCTGAAGAATGACAAAGAAAAACACATCTTCAGTTCATCATTAAGTCCGTTCCATAATTTCACTCCCAAAACTGACACACATACTTAACATTGGTTCTCACTTTAGGCATTTCAAACACATAAGACCCCCTCAAATCATATTTTCCATCTCTTAGTTGAAACATCCTTAAAATACACATTGGAACATTCTTTTTCATCACACGATATATCATCTCTAAAGTTTTAGAATATATAATGTCCATGAATTTTAACATAGATGATCCTACAAAAAACTGGTTGGTGGACTCCCTATATCCAACTTTATTTATTATTCTAATAGCTCTTTTTTGCAACTTAAATATTGAATCCAAATATGTTTTGTATGTGTTCCCCCAAATTTCTGCACAGTAGGTCATATAAGGCAAACAAAGGGAAGTATACAATAAATAAAGGCAGTTCTTATTCAAAGAATCTCTTGTTTTATAAAGAATAGAAATAGACTTGGATAATTTTCGTTTCACATGTTCTATGTGGGGCTTCCAACAAAGTTTATCATCAATAATTACTCCTAAAGATTTTGGCTCATATACTCTTTCAAGTTCAACATTATTTAAATTCAATTTTACTTTAATATTACTTTTACTACCTCCAAATAACATAAATTTTGTTTTACTTTCATTCAATGATAGTTTATTAAATACAAACCATCTATTTAACTTCATGAGCTCTGTTTCCACTGTTTCCAGTAATTTCTTTATGTCTTTTCCAGAGCAAAATAAGTTTGTATCATCAGCAAACATCACATATTTTAAAGTATCACTGGCTGTACAAATATCATTTATATAAAGTAAAAGTAACTTAGGTCCCAAAACAGATCCTTGCGGACCTTCACAAGTTACTTTTCTAACTTTAGATTTCATGTTATTAATACTCACATATTGGAACCTATTATTCAAGTAACTATTTAACCAAAATTGTACAACACCTCTTAAACCATACCTTTCACACTTCTGTAAAAGTAAAGAATGATCTATCGTATCAAAGGCTTTACGTAAATCAATGAACACACCTATTCCAAACTGTTTTTCATCCACAGCCGTTGCAATATTTTCAATAAATTCCATCACAGCTAGAGATGTTGAGCGATTTCTTCTGAACCCATACTGATGATCATTCAATAAATCATATTTATCAATAAAAGAATCTAGTTTGTTTGCAAATAGTTTTTCAAGAATCTTTGAAAACTGAGGCAGTAAAGATACCGGTCCATAGTTTGACACAATCTGTTTATCACCAGTTTTATATAGTGGGATCACTTTGGCAAATTTTTCAATTTAAATCACAGCTTGATGACCTCTGACGACTGGAAGCCTCCAGGAGACTGAACTATGTTTTCCAGAACATCAACCACTGAAATTAGAAATATGATAGAAATGGACTCATCCAAGTGTCAGAGCCGAGGTCTCGTTTTGTTCTGTCAGGTCATGAAGCCTCCACAGTTTAACTTTCTTCTTAGAGGTGGAACCAGAAGCATCCCAAACAATTATTTGATTCGATGATTCGGACATCTCCCTCCTAATGTCTCCTCTGCGGGGTCAGATCTCTGACCTGTTTCTAGCTGCTGGGTTAGAAACACCACAGGGACTCTGGATGATCTGAAGCTCTGTGCTGCAAACGGTTCCTGACTCTCAGTTTGTGCCGACGAGCCTGAAACCTTGCTCGTGCTTTCAGACACCTGTGACCCCTGACAGAGCTGTGAACCTGTCCTTTAACCACATAGCGTGCTAGTACACAATGCCGAGAGCACCTGAGTTTCCTGAGCTTAGCGAAAGAGCGTTGTGTGACTTTCAGAAAGTTTTCCTTAAGCTGATGAGAGCTGTCTGTGTCTCAGTGTGAAGCAGGAGGTCCTGAAGGAGGTTCAGGGGATTCTGGTCTCCTATAAGGTCGTGCTGAGGATGGTCGCCTCAGGGTGAGTCTCACACTTCCTGCTGTTAACAGTGTGTGTATGTTCAGGTGTCTGGTGAGGGGTCAAAGGTCACTACAGGCCCTCTGCCTGACCTCACTTACAGCAGCTCAGGTGTGACGAGGCAGTGGTTTGAACACATTGTGAATACGAGCAACTGATGACACAGAACAACAAAAACAGCTTCAACGTCACCAACACCTTGGCCCCAAATAGCAGACAGGTCTGGCCCAGATCTGGTGTCAAGCCGGCACTGCTAGCTGACTTCTGGCATGGTAAGTGGTCTGTCATCCAGATGTGGGCCAGGCCTGGCTTAGACAGCACTGTCTATGTGATGGCATGCCACATCTGGCTCAATCTTGTTTTGGTCCATCTGGCCAGGCTCATAGAAAACAGGTCTGGCCTGGATCCGGCATCAAGCTGGCACTTCTGACTGACCGGTGTCACGGCAGAGTGTATGTCAACCAGATCTGGGCCACCAAAGGGCCGTCATTTTTTGCGGTATGTGGGCCATGTGTAAGAACATTGTGTGGGCCTGATCTGGGCCATACCAATTTTGCTATGTGGGGCTGTGACAGCCTCCTGGGTCAGCTGACCTGGACACCAGCCACACACCTCTATCATGTGCCAGGGTCATGAAACTCCATCTTTTCAAATCAGAGAGCCTGAAGTGTCACTGACCAATAGGAGCGCTCTCTCAGCCAGGGTCGTGCCCGCACGCTGCGCCTCATATCAGAGGGAAAATTAACCTCAAAGCAATCTGACTCTTTGTGTCTGTTCTCTCTCTGCTGCCCTTCATTGACAGGATGGTGGGATCCAGGTAGGGTCACGCTCAGACACACTGTGTGTGCGTGTGTGTGTGTGTGTGTGTGTGTGTGTGTGTGTGTGTGTGTGTGTGTGTGTGTGTGTGTAAAACATCTGGACTCACAGCTGTGTCTGTGCTTTACAGTGAGGTGTCTCTGGAGGTTCCCTTCAGGCTCATGCATCCCAAACCTGAACCAGGTACAGATTTCTTTCAGCTTCCACAACACACACACACACACACACACACACACACACACACACACACACACGTAAACACACACACAGAACATGTTCTCATGTAAACCGGCTCATAAGCTGGTCCAGCTGTGTGTGTGTTTACGTGTGTTTATGTGTGTGTGTTTACGTGTGTGTGTGTGTGTGTGTTTACGTGTGTGTGTGTGTGTGTGTTTACATGTGTGTACGTGTGAGTCTGTGTGTGTGTTTACGTGTGTGTGTTTACGTGTGTGTGTGTGTGTTTACGTGTGTGTGTGTGTTTACGTGTGTGTGTGTTTATGTGTGTGTGTGTGTTTACGTGTGCGTGTGTTTACGTGTGTGTGTGTGTGTTTACGTGTGTGTACGTGTGAGTCTGTGTGTGGGTGTTTACGTGTGTGTGGGTGTTTACGTGTGTGTGTGTGTGTGTTTACGTGTGTGTGTGGGTGTTTACGTGTGTGTGTGTGTGTGTTTACGTGTGTGTACGTGTGAGTCTGTGTGTGTGTGTTTACGTGTGTGTGTGTGTGTTTACGTGTGTGTGTGTTTATGTGTGTGTGTGTTTATGTGTGTGTGCGTGTGTTTACGTGTGTGTGTGTTTATGTGTGTGTGTGTTTACGTGTGTGTACGTGTGAGTCTGTGTGTGTGTTTACGTGTGTGTGTGTTTATGTGTGTGTACGTGTGAGTCTGTGTGTGGGTGTTTACGTGTGTGTGTGTTTATGTGTGTGTGTTTACGTGTGTGTGTGTTTACGTGTGTGTACGTGTGAGTCTGTGTGTGGGTGTTTACGTGTGCGTGTGTTTACGTGTGTGTACGTGTGAGTCTGTGTGTGGGTGTTTACGTGTGTGTGGGTGTTTACGTGTGTGTGTGTTTACGTGTGTCTGTGTGTGTTTACGTGTGTGTGTGTGTGTTTACGTGTGTGTGTGTTTACGTGTGTCTGTGTGTGTTTACGTGTGTGTGTGTGTGTGTTTACGTGTGTGTGTGTGTGTTTACGTGTGTGTGTGTTTACGTGTGTGTACGTGTGAGTCTGTGTGTGGGTGTTTACGTGTGTGTGGGTGTTTACGTGTGTGCGTGTTTACGTGTGTCTGTGTGTGTTTACGTGTGTGTGTGTGTGTTTACGTGTGTGTGTGTTTACGTGTGTCTGTGTGTGTTTACGTGTGTGTGTGTGTGTGTTTACGTGTGTGTGTGTGTGTGTTTACGTGTGTGTGTGTGTGTTTACGTGTGTGTGTGTTTACGTGTGTGTACGTGTGAGTCTGTGTGTGGGTGTTTACGTGTGTGTGGGTGTTTACGTGTGCGTGTGTTTACGTGTGTGTACGTGTGAGTCTGTGTGTGGGTGTTTACGTGTGTGTGGGTGTTTACGTGTGTGTGTGTTTACGTGTGTCTGTGTGTGTTTACGTGTGTGTGTGTGTGTTTACGTGTGTGTGTGTTTACGTGTGTGTGTGTGTGTTTACGTGTGTGTGTGTGTGTGTTTACGTGTGTGTGTGTGTGTTTACGTGTGTGTGTGTTTACGTGTGTGTGTGTGTGTGTGTTTACGTGTGTGTGTGTTTACGTGTGTGTGTGTTTTAAGCTGCTTCTTGTGTATTGCTGACAGCAGTTTGTGATAAACAAGAAGCTGCGTCACACAGATTAACATCCAGATTAGCACCGATTAATAGAGTTTAACACACACACGTAAACACACACACACACTCTCAGGTGCACACTCTTGCGTGTTCCCAGTGTTACCCTCCAGGTGTGTCACTGCAGGGTCTACCTGACCGTATGAAACCAGCTGTTGTGATTTGGCGCCATATAAAAAAGTTCATATTGTTCATATTTCACCTGTTTCTCTTTTCTTGATGCTGACTGACCTGCAGCCAAGGACAGGTAAGTGTGACAGTAAACGACATCACTTCCTGTCCCACACAGTGACGTCTTCCTCTGTGTGACGGACATCATAGGGAAAGGTTGGCGCTTCCCAGGCCGATTCTCTGTCTTACAAGGGGGGGAGGGGCTCAAATCTGACTGGCTAAATTTAAAAGGAGCAGAGCAGCAGATGTAGCTCACGTGGAGCAGGAAGGTCAAGCTCGTCTTACGTGGAGGGCCGGACCAGCAAAGCGCCCCTGCTGTCCCTGTAAAGATTAATCCCACTTTTAATCCCTGAGAGGCGTAAATAATATAAAACAGGCGTCTCCTTTTTCCACACGACAACTAAACGCAGATCAAAGAAATCTGTCAGCACGACATGTAGAAAATTCGCTCGTCGCTCGTCCTGTGACTGTAAAATGTTATGTTGTCGTGTTCTGTCGTCACCTCGGTGAGAACAGCGGATGGATTTTGAAATGAAAACACAGTTAAAGGCCAAAATTCCTGCCCTCCTTCACGTTTGCCCAGCAGGCGAGATCAGAGGCTTTGCCGATCCAGTTGTGGCCTCCGAGCCTTATGTTTGACACCGCTGATAGACTGAAGTCCCACACTTTAGTTTTTACAACCTTGATCGGGCGGCTGTGGTTTAAAGCTGGTCATCGAGCCCCAGCACCTCCGCGTGGTCATGTGACTGTTTACGGCAAACGTGTGTTTAAACGTACACGTGTGTTTCAGTTTTTTCTTGTTTATCAAGAACAGGAAGTGACTTAAACTGCTGAGACAGGACGCGAAGCTTGCTGTTGACCTTCCCACTGTGTCTGTGCTGCAGTGAATCAGATGACATGGTGTTTGAGGAATTCAAACGGGCCTACCTGAAGGGCGTGGTCTACGGAGACGACGACGAGTCCCCCACCGACGCCTGAACTACAAAGACGGCTGCCTCAGGTCAAACGGCGCGGCGGCCACTCGGAGCTGAAGATGAACACAGCGTGGTCGTCCACCCGTGGTTTCCTCACTGTTTTAACGACTCCATCGTGTTTCCTGCAACACCACCCCCAGGCTAACTACAGCCGCGAGGTGGCGCTAGCAGGAACCAAAAACTCTGTCTGCCATAAATGACCATCTCCTCCCCTAATGCAGTACTTTTACCTGGAACCAGGTGTTTTTACTTTTTTTTCCTGCAGCATTTCCTCCATGGCTGGGTTTGGTGTGTACTTTAGGGTTTCCCAAACCTGATGCAGCGCCCTCCGGTGGCCACAGTGATTATGCTGTGAACAAAGCTGAGTGATGCAGTCGTGGCTGGGAGGACGCTGAGGTGGATGGACGGGTGGAGCTGCTTGTCTTTGATGAATGAAATGGTCTAAGTCACAGGTGTCAAACTCCAGGCCTCGAGGGCCGGTGTCCTGCAGGTTTTAAATGTGTCCTCGATCCATCACAGCTGATTTAAAAGGACCTCCTCAACATGTCCTGTAGTTCTCCAGAGGCCTGGTAATGAACTAATCATCTGATTCAGGTGAGCTGAAACAGGGTGAGATCTAAAACCTGCAGGACACCGGCCCTCGTGGCCTGGAGTTGGACACCCCTGGTCTAAGTGCTTCATTAGGGTTAGGTGAAGAATGCCGACGTGGCCACAGGCATCCATGATTGGCCGTCCTCCGTCCAACTCCACCTCCTCCTGCAGCACGTGGAGCTTCTTTTGTTCCAGAGGAAAGCAGCTGAGGGCCTGAGGGTCATTTCTGGGAGGCAGAGTTTAACATTTCCCGTCCTCAGAGGGTCGGTGTGTCACGTTAAATGAAGGAAATGCTGGATATGATGAGTGTCAGCAGGCCGGGCTGTTAGCCGTGAGGCTCTGAGCGAATGTAGACGAGTAAAGTGCATCTTTAGAGCTCAGTGAAACGAGCTGCTGACGTTCTGTAGAGCACGTCATAGCTGACCTGTCAGTGTGCTTATTTTAGAGGCAGCGATGTTTCTCCTGTTTCTGTCTGATACGGTGATACCTGACATACGTGTGTGTGTTCCACTTTTTCTGCATGCATTAAACAGATTGAGGTTGTGAGCTGTTAGTCGCTGTGCTTGTGTTTGATTAAAGAAGCCTGTTCTCCATGTTTCACACTCCGCGCGGCTCCATGTTTTTACATTTGGGTTTCTCACTTCTACTTCCTGTCACACAGAGGTACTTTTGTTATACGGTGACAATAAAGAGATCAGATCGAGTCCAGTGAGCATCCATCCATAATATTCTTGATATTTATAATTAAGTGATTTGTGTACATTAGTGCTATTTTTAATTCTTAAATTTGAAAAATCTGTAACATGTATTGTTTAGTTTAGCCTGTTACTGTCTTGGAGCAACTATAACTTACATCATTTCCTTAAGGATTAATAAAGTGTCATGATTAATGAGTACATCCACAAACTGAGGCTTCCTGCTGTTTTGTGTGTCTCTGCAGATGGACTGAGTATCTGTGGAGCCATTGTGTCTGTGGATACTAACTGTCAGTCACTTAACACTGAGGCTGTGGACCCAGAGGGCCCGGACTCTAAGGGCAGCTCGTCCTGGGCCCGGGGGCGTGTTCAGAGCCCAAATGTAATCCTTTGCCTGGGTCCACAGAGAGCGGCTAACAGCAGCATGTAAATCCACTTTTAATTCATGGCTTCAAAGGAACACGACAGTGTTTGGAAGAATTTATTATCCGAGATGAGTTTGTGACAGAATGACTCAAATTCAGCGTGAATTTGAATTTCATTTGGAAAAATAATAAATGTCTCTACAGGAGATGAGCTGATAGGGTTAAGAGTGTAGAGAAGTTTTGATTTGGGGGTTATGAACGGAGCCTCAAACTAAGATTTTTGAGCTCTTTTGTCAGACACAGAAATTACGAGGTATTGACTTTCTCTACCGTGATATTCTCAAAGTGCCCACAAAGCTGTCAAAGTTCCACCAACAAGCTCTCCTCTACTATACAAGCATGAGTTCACAACACATAATACACTCAAGTGAAACTAAGGACACATTGGTGCTAACAGAAAATCAAAAAGGGAGCAAAAAGCACCATGGTCCGTGACTCACTTCATGGACAAAACAGGTATGAAGATCGTCCCGGTACCCTTTAAAACAATGGTTCAACAGACTGGGAGATATTCCAACCTTGGTGTAGAAGTGAGACCGATAACTGTTGAAGGTATCCAGCGAGAGAGGGAAGACAAGAATCGATTAATAAGAAACCTTTTGTCAACAAAATGCTAGCCTGGCAAACTGAAAAGGAAATGTGTTGTTTTCAGTGAGGATGAGGAGGCCAAAAAATACGACAATGAATTTAAACTTGTGAACGAGTTTTCTCAGTTTTCACACTTTAGGCTGAACTGGAAGACTTTTCTGTGGATTCTGTGAAGACAACACTGAGACTGTGGAAAATGTTTTATTACAGCCCAACTTAGTTTGTGAGTTTGGACCGATTCTCAAAGTTGGCTTTGTTCTAAAACATTTCTTTGCTCTGTATATGATGTGGACTAACACTGGAGTATTAATGAAAGACAAAAATCTGGACTGAATAATGTGATTATTTTAGCAACATATTACAGTCCGAGCCCACTTCTGTGCGTGGAAGAATCATCTCAAAGTATTTTCCAGATCTGGACACAAAAGCCCTGAAATGTATTTCCTTACTGGACTTAGAGATGCTCTTGGACTCAAACCCCTGTTTTATTTTATTATTATTTAGTTTTCCTCTTGTTTCATATCATTTATATGTTTTTTTTCTCTATTCCTTTGCTACTGACTCAACAGCACCGTATGGCTGTTTTCTGTGTTTGAGTCAAAGGGTTGAACTTTGTTTGGTTTGGAAATTCAGCCTAAAAAATAAAATAAAAAACGACTCCGTTCAACCTAAGAGTACACCTGAGTCTCTGCCGTGTGGGAGCGAGCTTCACTAAATCTGCGAGGGCAAAGGTGTAACCCTCACCCCACACCTGCCATGAGAGCTTGTGTTCAGGTCAACTAGATTTGAGTTTTGATTGCTGTGTTTAAGTAAGATGATTTCATTGTTATCTGAAGATAACATTGATACGTGTATGCTTTTGCACGAGCTGGAGAAGGAGAACTTATTTTTGTCTTTAACGCGTGCATGATGAAACACCGGCACCATTGAGAGTGGACTATGTAAAGAAATCTAAATAGTTACCTAAAATCTAGTTAACCTGGTCACCGGTGACTTTCACGAGGCGTCGGGCTGCTTCACAGAGGAACCTTTTCAGGTAAGAGGCGGGAATGCTATGGGTCACACAGGCCTGTCGGAGCTCAGTGGACCATCAAACCCTCTCCGCTGAGTTCAGGCTGTTTTCACGCCAGCGGAGAACTCGTGTTGTTGTAATGTCACCGAGTGACCACCAGGGGTCGGCTCCGCTGTGCTGTCCGGTCTCTGCCGCTGGGGGGCGCTGCTCCCCCTAGCGGTAGACACCGGGGGTCTGATGGCAGGATGGCGGAGGCAGGGGGACCGGATTCCGCCGCGGCGCGGTGCCCTGACGAGTCATCAGATAGTGAGCCGGAACAGGAGCCCGGAACTCCGCAGAAACTCATCCGAAAAGTGTCGACGTCCGGCCAGATCCGCAGCAAGGTACGTGTGCTAACATCCGGGGCTCCTTGCGCATAGCCGGCGGTCAGCGGCGGCGCTCATTCAGCAGCGCAGGGCCACACGCAGCCTGAGGGCACGGCGCTGTCCACCGGCTCACCGGCCCGCAGAACTCCATGTAAAATACGGACTCTTTAAAAGCCGGTCCCTCTTTCTAGCGGTAAGCAGCCGGTTTATTGTTAGAGTGAAACATGTTCGGACCAGACATCGACCGTCGGATACTCCGGCGCGCAGTGAACATGATGTGTGATGTTTCAGCGCTGCTCTGACGTCTGTTTCCCGGACAGCCGTCCTCCACTGGCCGCTGCGGGCGGCGCTATCTTTGCCTTTAAAACACAAGTGTGAGATGTGGGCTGCATGCTGGTGACGCCGAACTGAAGACCGGACGCGTTTGCGCCTTAAACCGGTCTACTGTCTTTGGCCCGTGCTCCCGTAGTCCAAAGATTGGTGTCACTTTAAATCTGACCGATTTTAAACAGAGTTCTGAGCCCAGGCTTCAGCGTCCCTGGAAAAACTGTGCTTTCTGGGGTAAGGGCCACAGCTCTTAGACCATTTCTAAACCACATAACAGGAAACGCCGTAGCCAGACACCGAGTTTCAGTAGATGACCGGGTGTAAACACGGATCTGACTGGTGCGGTTTTTTCACCATCTGTGGAGCTTCCGTTAAACCTAATTCGGGCAGAAACGGCATAAAGTCAGCGGAGACGCCGGTAAAACGCACGGAAACAACAGAGAAACGTCGCGAGTTTAAACCGGTAACACATACCGGTTACTAGCTCACACCTGATAACGGAAAGATTTGGGCCCGCTGTGAGACATCGGTGTTTCCTATCGCTGGTGGCCTAAATGCGCGTGCTGCTGCGGGGTGGACAGAGGCGGCTGAGGCGGCGCTACGTTAGCTTTAGCACTGTGACACATAACGGTCCCATCACGGTCGACACGTAACGGCCGGTTTTCCGGTAAAAGCAGCGGGATTTTAACTGCGATAGAGAACAGCGGGAACTCAAACTGGCACCGCTGATCAATACGTGACAGATTATACTTTTATTGATTACTGATCGTTTTTCATATTGCTGCCTTCACGGGCAGGCTAAAGACTCGGAAATGTGGACATCGTGTTGTCAGACGATGTTAAAGCAGCTCCATTAGGAAACAATTTAAAAAACAAACCCGGAGTCCTGAAAGCTCACTGTGAGGCGCTTCCTTCGACCTACAGAGCTGACCAAAGACAGGCTCTGGTTTTCAGGGCGGTAGGCATCATTGATGAGCAGGACACAGGTGAGTGAGGTGTGGTTCCTGCTGCAGGGGGGCCTCCGGTGACTTAATCCCACTCACAGAGAGCGGTGTTATTGGGCACCAGATCAAATGTGCCAGGTGTTCCTCTGTGAACATGGCGTCGTCATGGCGAAAGGGTTAACGGGTCAACGCTGTGACCTGCAGATCTTCACCGAGTCCTCACTTCATAGAGCCGCACGGCAAGAAGGTCCTGAGTTCAATTCCACCATCAGGCCGGGTCTTTCTGTGTGGAGTTTGCATGTTCTCCCCGTGTTTGCGTGGGTTCCCTCCGGGTACTCCAGCTTCCTCCCACCATCCAAAGACATGCAGCTTGTGGGGACAGGTTAATTGATTAATCCAAATTGCCCATTGGGAGTGAATGTGAGTGCGAATGGTTGTCTGTCTCTGCATGTTAGCCCTGACTGGCGACCTGTCCAGGGTGTACCCCGCCTCTCACCCTATGACAGCTGGGATAGGCTCCAGCGCCCCCCACGACCCTGGAAAGGATAAGTGGAAGCGGATGGATGGATGTTTCTCTGTAATAACAAACTCAGTGTAAACTATCTGTGTATAAACCAAAGCTGACACTATGAGACTTCATCAGAGGTGTGAGCATCACTGCAGGTGTCTTTGGTCGTGTCCAAATTCATGGACTGCATCCTCCTGAGGTGGTCGGGTAGGCCGGAAGTAAACGGCTGTTAAATTGGACGGTCTCGCCTTCTAGTTAGCGTCAGCGCTGTCTCGGTGGAGTTTAATGAACTCGGCCGTCTGCTCCTTGCTATCTAAAATATAACAGGACACTGGCGTAAACTCTCGACCGTCTCATACTTCTGTTTAATCAGTTTTCTGTTTGACGTTTAGTCAGCTGTGTGAAAACCAAGGAGGAACCAACCCGGGGGATTAATAAAGTTTTATCTAATCTAATAACTTTAATCTCAGCCAAACCGATTTACTCACGAACAAATAAAACACTGAAAAAAGCCCAACAATAACATTTTTAGGTTGTCTAAGTGACTTATATATCACGTTTAACCCGAGCAGCGAAAGTGATCTGAAAGTGATGTGCCGGGAGTTGTGCCGTTCTCGGCGGCTCCAGTGACCCGCGAGCTCCTGGCTCGCTGTCGAGCTGGTGGGTAACAGACGTCTCCGAAAACGTCGAAGCACTTTTGCAAATATGCGATATCTTGATAAACCGAGCAGATATTTGAAGTTTTCACAGCTACTTTCTCGCCTGAAAATATGTTAAAAGTTTATTTTGTGACCCAGAAAGATTAGTAATAGTAATATTCAAACTTAGTAGCGGCCGCCATTGTTGGAAACTGGAGTTTGGCTGGGCCGCGCTATGAATTCTGGGATATGGTGGGCCACGAAGGACACACCCGACCCATCCTTCAAATTCGGGGAAAATGAGGACGCATTTGTCGGCTGCATTCGGAGGAGTCTACGAATTTGAACAGCCTTCGGCGCGTCGCTGTGACGTAATCGGTCTACAAATGCAGCCTCAGGAGGAAGCAGCCCAGGAATTTGGACACGACACAAATCTCTTCAAACACTGAAAATGAGAGAAAATTAGAATAATGTCAATAATAATTCTGACAGACATAAAAGACGGAGTTTTTTAACTTTTCAAAATAAAAGCACGGGAACGAGGAGATAAATCACAGGTTTAATGCCTGCTCATGCAGTGAAGTCTGGAATTTCCCGCGGCAGCAAATGGAAGAACAGGAAGAACATGGGTTATATTTAGAGTATGGGACAAACATTGAGATTGAGTCATGTGGGACTCTGACAGGAAGCTGCACTCCACTGTTTCCTGCTGTCCCACGCCTCAGCCGCCAGAAACATTCAAACACTTCCAACTTTATTTAAAACTGTGCAGCGGACAGCCTCCATCTTTACACAAGATTTACACACTTTCAGCTTGAGAAAGAAGAAATCTGTGCTCACAGGTGTGTGTGTGTTTCAGACTGTGCTGAAGGAGGGGAACCTGCTGAAACAGACGAGCTCGTTCCAGCGCTGGAAGCGGCGATACTTCAAGCTGAGAGGGAGGACACTGTACTACGCTCAGACCGCCAAGGTGAGCCCCACCCTGCCGCTCAGTTGCTGGGCTGTGTTCTGAGGACGCACGCGTGAGCATAACCTTTTCTGTGTGTCTGCAGTCCATCATCTTTGACGAAGTCGACCTGACGGACGCCAGCGTGGCCGAGTCCAGCACCAAAAACGTCAACAACAGCTTCACCGTGAGTCTTAATAATAATGGATTGGATTTATATAGCGCTTTTCAAGGCACCCAAAGCGCTTTACAATACCACTATTCATTCACTCTCACATTCACACACTGGTGGAGGCAGCTACAGTTGTAGCCACAGCTGCCCTGGGGCAGACTGACAGAAGCGAGGCTGCCATATCGCACCATCGGCCCCTCTGGCCAAACCTGCAGCAGCACGGCCAGGTTCATCCACCGCTGAAAATAGTCCCCACACAGGCCGCTGTTCCTGCTCTGTGTGGTTACACTACAGGAAGTGACCTCAGGATAGATTCCTGTTTAATTCACATTCTGTCTAATCAGCTGATCAGTGACTGGAAGCAGGCGTGGCTGAGTTACGTCTGTCACTCATTGTGTGTCTGTGTTTGTGTGTGTCTGGTTGTGTGTGTGTCTGTGTGTGCTGCTGGCGTCCATTAAAAACCTGGTTTTCCTTTAGTGTAAACATATTTACTCTAATTTATTTATTTACATATTTATTTTTTTCTATTTTTAACATTTTTCACAGATTAGTTTTTTTTTATAAATTTTGAAATGTTGTGTTGAATAATCTTCAGCTTTTCTTTTGTTTCTAACTGAATCCATTTGTGTGTTTTGTGCTGTTGTCGCTTTGATGCTCGGAGCTGTTTGTGCTCATCAGAGATTCTGTTTTAGTCACACAACGGACTCACACAGGAAGAGAGCGTCTTATTTTGGCGAGTGAAGTCATTTCCTGTAATTGAGGCCTTTGAAGTTTGTTTAAAGAGTCTGTGTGTGTGTGTGTGTGTGTGTGTGTGTGTGTGTGTGTGTGTGTGTGTGTGTGGTCGGTATAATAACAGTCTGTGTGCTAAAAATACACAGTCACATGAACACAGCTGACACACACACTCCTCCTTCTTGCTGGTTGGATTGGGTAGAAAAGGAAGGGGGCGGGGCCGGTGCAGGGAGAAATGGTCAGAGCGAGGCAGAGACGACAGCAGACCAGAACCAGGATCGGGACTCTGAGCCGGACTTTCGTCAGGACGCGGTAAGTCAGCTATTGGTCAAAAGGTCATGATGTCACCGACAGCTGACCGGCTTCACGCTTCCTGACTCACCGCTGCGTCAGATCCTTCACGCTGTTATTGGTGACGTCTCTCCTCCGGGCCTTCACACGTGTTTTGCTCTGAGCCTCGGTGACGCTGACCCAAGTGGGCCGGGCGGTCTCCATCAGCGCTCACCGTTAGTCAGACGGTGGAAGCAGAGTGATGGCGATTAATCGAGCTTTCGTTTTGTCGACAGAGCTCATTAGTTCTCGTTTTAAACGCTTCCTTCGCCCATGTGTTCCGATCACACAAAGGAGGATTATTGTGAACTGTGGCTCATGCACAGCTGCTTTGGTGGCTTAAGTGAACTGTTGAGGTGTCCGCCGCGTTTTAAACTGAGCTCTGGGAAAAGACCCCGTGGGTCACATGACACGGGAATGAAGGAACGTGTTTTATTCCCCTGCGTTCATGCCGCTGTGTGTGGATCTGTGGACTTCCCGAGGCTTAGCATGAGTCGGCTGCAGCAGCGAGGACAGGAGCAGGAAGCTGGAAACAGGCAGAGGAGGAGACGTCAGGTGACTTTGTACAGCTCAGTGATTGGGTGATGACGATGTGGAGAGAAAGCAGAGGTTCAGGGACGGTGGGGGAGGGGCAAGAAACACTGCTATCTCTGTTTGTGCTCACAGAGGTCCATTGTGTGCGATGGCGTGATGTCACTTCCTGTTTGTGATGCCCGTTTGCCGACAGCGGCTGTACAGACTGAGGCTGAGCAGCTCCACGCCATCAACTGTTGTGATTGGTCGGTGAGCCGACGTGGAGCGCCCTCTGCAGGAACGACTTAGCACACAATTACAATAAAATACAAAATAATGCTGCGCTGCTCATCTGTAATCTGCAGGCTTCCCAACGCCAGCCAATCACAAGAAAGTTGTCTTACAGGGGGAGGAGCCCAGAATACTTGTAAAAGTTCTAGATGTTCAAAGCCGCAGCCCAACCCGGGCTGTGTTTCTGTCTGTGTGGACTCATCCCACAGTGTCAAAGTCCAGTCGGCAGCTGGGGGACCCGCGCTCCGTGCTCGCTCTTCCTATTCGTCGGGTTAACGTGACCACTGACGGCTGATTCCTTCTCTCCGTAAGGCACCGCGCTGCGAGCTCTCCTGACCAGTGTTGGTCAAGTTACTTGAAAAAAGTAATCAGTAACTAATTACTGATTACATCCCCAAAAAGTAATCCTGTTACTTTACTGATGACTTATTTTCAAAAGTAATTAATTACTTAGTTACTTTTTAAAAACACGATTTACAACCTGAAGAGGTGATAAAGTGATAGATCTCTCAGCCCAATTCTACTTTTTCTGCATAATCCATCATACAAAATGTAATCAAATGGAAAAGTCTCCTTTTAAAACTTGTTTTATTAGTTTTAATCTTTTAACTTTATGCATCAAGCAAAAATTTAATTATCTGCAACATTCTCTGACTGGAAGAAATTAGTTTAACATTTAAACCTATTTTCTGCACATTCCAGCACATAAAATAAAATATTTTGTGTGTTTACACTCAGTCTTTCAAATAGATGCAAGTAAAACACAGCAGAAAATAAATAAAGTCAAAGACTCAGCGGTCCTGTTGCTCTATTTTCACCTGTAAAGCAGGAGTGGGGTAGGCGGAGGGTTACCCTGGTGCAGGTGTGCCGCGGTCAGTGGAAGAATCCGCGAGTTTCTCTGTGAGTTTCCCATTACGTCGTAGCTACTCGGTGCTTGTTGGAAGTTTAGGGGTTTTTTTGCTGTAAAAAGAAGTTTTCTTCCCACGCACAGCGGACACTAATGTTTTTGTCACTTTGTATGGAATCAAACTCAAAGTAAGGTCAGTACTTCCACGCTTTAAACGCTGCACGCTCATACTCTCTCTGCACTCGATATGTGATCCACTGTTGATCTGCACACAGCTGTTGTCACGAACGTCGCACTCGCTTACGTCACTGTCGTGAGACATTCTGGCAAAAAACTCACGGTTTTAGTAACGCAGTAACGCAGCGTTCCTACGGGAAAGTAACAGTAATCTAATTACCGTTTTTGCAATAGTAATCCCTTACTTTACTCGTTACTTGAAAAAAGTAATTGGATTACAGTAACACGTTACAAGTAACGCGTTACTGCCCATCTCTGCTCCTGACAGGTGTCAGCAGCCCGAGCAAGGAAGTCTGCTCCCAGATATCCCGGCGTCCTGTGATGCTCTCCGTGTGACGGCCGAGCCTGTGCTGCAGGTTCTGTGGTCGCGTCCTGAAACGAGGCTTTGTTGGGACGTGACTAAGCTCTCACACGGAACCCTGATCATTCCCAGAGTGTTCGGACTGAGCCTCGTGTGCTTTTATTCCCAGACAGCAGAGTAAAAGTTCAGGAAACTGCAACAGCAGGAGCAAAACTGATCCATAACAAGTCAGAATGTAGCCACTCATCAGACCCTGCAGCAGTCTGAGCGCGTTTCCCAGCATGCACCACACCTGAGACACAACCTGAGGAGGAGCAGAGTGACAGAGGCACCAACTCTAACACACACACACAGTTTGCGTGTGTGCGTGTGTGTGTGTGCGTGTGTGTGTGTGTGCGTGTGTGTGTGCGTGCGTGTGTGCGTGTGTGCGTGTGTGTGTGTGTGTGCGTGTGTGCGTGTGTGTGTGTGTGCGTGCGTGTGTGCGTGCGTGTGTGTGCGTGTGTGTGTGTGTGTGTGAGCACTGGATACCTGATAAGGGTTTCTTGGTTGGGTCTGTTTCTGTCATTGAGGAAACAGAAGCTTCATTGTAGAGCAGCTGATCAAGAAGTCACAGAGTTATGAGGGCAGCAGCTCTTCAAGCTTCCAGCTGTGTCCTCATGATTTGACATCTTGTTAATTAAAGTTTGAAGTGTGACATCTGAAACTCCTACATCTGGCTGTGGACTGTGAATGCACCGTGATGTATGCACCTGTGTGTTTCAGGTGATCACGCCCTGTCGGCGCCTCATCCTTTGTGCAGACAACAGGAAGGAAATGGAGGATTGGATGACGGCGCTGCGCAGCATCCAGAACAGACAGAATTATGAGGTCAGTCTCGTCCCTGCCATCCCAGTGTACAGAGACTGGTCTCTGTACAGCCTGCTCACTGTGTGTGTGTGTGTGTGTGTGTGTGTCCCAGTCCACCCAGTATAGCATGGACCACTTCAGTGGGATGCACAACTGGTACGCCTGCTCCCACGCCAGACCCACGTACTGCAACGTGTGCAGGGAGGCTCTGTCAGGGGTCACGTCACACGGCCTCTCCTGTGAAGGTACACAAGTACACACACACACACGGTGCAGAGCAAAGAGCTGTTATAGTGACAGTGAGGAGTGCTGTCTGTGAGCAGCAGCGTGTTCCTGATCAACAAACTTGGAGCTGAGTGTGCTCCACCCACCTCCACCTGTGTACACGTGGAGGTGGGTGTGAATCAGCATCCTGTGAATCAGCATGCAGGCGGACTGCATCCTTCAGATACAGCTTTCCTTTATTGGCCTGTAACAAAGCTTTTGAGGCTGAATGCTATCAGCAGACAGCTCCAGCTCAGGGGCTGTGCTCTGCAGTTTGTAGATGAGCCGCAGGATAATTTGACCTGTGTGTCTGTGTGTGTGTGTCTGTGTGTGTGTTTCAGTGTGTAAATTTAAGGCTCACAAACGGTGTGCAGTCAGAGCCACCAACAACTGTAAATGGACAACGCTAGCTTCTATCGGGAAGGACATCATTGAGGACGAGGACGGGGTGAGACACACAGCACAGATGTCCTGTCAATTCTGAGTCGGGGAACGGCTCACCTCTGACCTTTGACCTCTGTGCTCAGGTGTCGATGCCTCATCAGTGGTTGGAGGGAAACCTGCCGGTGTCGGCCAAGTGCACCGTGTGTGATAAAACGTGCGGCAGTGTGCTGCGGCTGCAGGACTGGAGGTGTCTGTGGTGTAAAGCAATGGTGAGACACGCGCACACACACACGCACACACACACACACACACACACACGTCAGATGTGTGAACAGGTGAGCTGTCTCCACAGGTGCACTCCAGCTGTAAGGAGCAGCTGTCCTCCAAGTGTCCCCTTGGTCAGTGCAAAGTGTCCGTCATCCCTCCGACGGCACTCAACAGCATCGACTCAGACGGTGAGTGTGCTCCTGTCAGTCTGAGCCCCACGCTGCCCCCCGCAGGGCAAACACACTCACTGCAGATCTGCTCACACAGCCGTCATCCCCACCATCACCATTATAATCACTAACATTACCACCTCACGCTGACGCGACCCTGCAGGTTTCCTTCTTATTTCCCCTGATGTCAGTAACACACACAGTGAACCCTCTGAACATGATCGCACAGTCAGCGTTCTCCTGAATGATGGGTACGGCCGCTCGGACAGTACCGCCACATCTCCGTCTCTGTACCTGCACGTCTGTGCTGGAGCTTCATTAAAATGGCGGTAAAAACGGACATGTCAGAGAACTAAACACAGCTGTCTTCATCCCACAAGAAAGAACATCTCCAGACTGCAATTAAAGATAATAAACAATAAAGATGAGTGTGCTCGGTAAACAGGCAGGTTCATCCACACCATCAACGTGTCTCCTCACAGAGAAACGTTGAGCTCTGTGCCATAAACTTTGAAGACGTCAGAATGCCGACACTTCCCCCACAAAGATGACCTTTGACACCAATACGAACCAATAAAGTTGTGGTCTGACGACCGTTGAAAAAGCTCACCACCCTCACCGGTCACTACAGCAGACCCACTCACTCTGTGCAGGCTGAAATATGACAGCAAAGGGCCTCAGGGTGGGCTCTCGGGTTAAAGCGGCTGTTACAGAGGTTTTAATGTGTGCAGCATCAGAGCCAGCACCGCCCACGTCGGTCTGCAGGAGGTCGACACAAACCAGTGCCCCACTAACCCACGGCAGACCAACAGCTGGTGTGTGTGTGTGTTGTGTGCGCAGGTTTCTGGAAGGCGTCGTGTCCTCCGTCCTGCACCAGTCCTCTGTTGGTCTTTGTTAACTCTAAAAGTGGAGACAATCAGGGTGTGAAGTTCCTGCGGCGCTTCAAGCAGCTGCTGAACCCGGCGCAGGTGTTTGACCTGATGAATGGAGGGCCTCACCTGGGGTGACACGCACACAGACGCACACAGACAAAAACACAGTAACACACAGTATGTTTGACATGCAAGTTCACACCTGTGTGTGTGTGTGTGTGTGTGTGGCAGTCTGCGGCTGTTCCAGAAGTTCGATACCTTCAGGATCCTGGTGTGTGGAGGAGATGGCAGCGTTGGCTGGGTGCTGTCTGAGATCGATATGCTCACGCTGCACAAGCAGGTACGAGCTTGCAGGTTAACTCGTGCTCTGCCTCCCGCCGTGCTCGCCGCTGACTGTGTGTATCTGTGTTTCAGTGTCAGCTCGGCGTTCTTCCTCTGGGGACCGGGAATGACCTTGCCCGGGTTCTGGGCTGGGGTTCGGCCTGCGACGATGACACCCAGCTCCCTCAAATTCTGGAGAAACTGGAGAGAGCCAGCACCAAGATGCTTGACAGGTGACCAGTTATCTGATGTCACACGAGGATGGGGACGACCTACGGGTCCGGGCTGTAGCTCAGGTAAACCACGCCTTTCTCTCTTCCTGTTGCAGGTGGAGCATCATGGTCTATGAGACTAAGTTTCCACGGCAACACTCTGCATCCACTGTCACCGAGGACTGCAGCGATGACTCTGAGGTGAGACCTCAGCACTGCTCTGATGAAGAATGGGTGTGGCCAATCTCATTGTCCTCTGCATTGGTCGTGTGTGGGTTTCTGTGATTCTTTCCTCTGGTGGAACAAACCAAAGCCACTCATTTACAAAGAGTATAACAGTATTCAGAGGCTTAGCATGCTTGGATGAGGCTTTATGAGCAAACTGGCTTTTTCTGGTTTGTGCAGGACCAGCTTTGGCAGGTTTTAATATTAGCTAATCAGATCATCGTCAATAAGACAATAACCAGGGCAGCAGTGATGCCAGTGCTGCTCCCTGACTTTAATACTGATCAGTATTAAAGTCAGGGATCAATGTTACCTAGCAACCTAATGATGAGTAAGTGGATATGTTTCCGTGAATGTGGCTGAGCTTGTGCTGAATGTGAGCAGAGGGGCCGATCTGACACTGACAGAAGCCACCATGATTTTATTTTGAAAGTGTCGTGCTTTCTGAATCAGATTGGGAACAACGAACAGACTCCTCTGACTCGACTGTTTCCATCCTCTAATCCAGGTCCAGCACATTCTCACGTATGAGGACTCAGTGGCTGCTCACCTGTCCAAGATCCTGACCTCTGACAAGCACTCGGTGGTTATCTCCTCGGCCAAGTACGCCCACCCACCTGCGCAGCCATCTGTGTCGTGTCTTAGGTGTAATTGAGTAATGGTGGTGTTTGTGTGGTTCATTGCAGAGTTCTCTGTGAGACGGTGAAGGACTTTGTGGCCCGGGTTGGTAAAGCTTACGAGAAGAACACGGAGAGTTCGGAGGAGTCAGAGGCCATGGCCAAGAAGGTACCACAACTGAAAAGGCACCAGTCTGTGTTTGATGACTCGCGTCTGTGTTTGATGACTCGCGTTTTCTGTCTCAGTGCGGTGTGCTGAAGGAGAAGTTGGACTCGTTGCTGAAGACTCTAAATGAGGAGTCTCAGGCGTCCTCTGTGCTCCCTCCAGCTCCTCCCCCAACCATCGCTGAGGAGCAGGAGGAGGTGGAGGGACTTGTGCTGCCTCCTCTTCATCTTCCTCCTCCTCCCCACTTTCTGCCCATTTCCACCTGCTCTTCACGCCCCACCCCTTCCACCTCCTCCTCCTCTGTGGTAGCAGCTGCCATTTTTAAACCTCGAGAACAGCTGATGCTGAGAGCCAACAGTCTGAAGAAGGCCATCCGGCAGATCATTGAGCACACTGAGAAAGGTGAGCCCGTCATGGTCAGGACTCACCTGAACAGGTGTGGTGGTTTCACAGAGGAGCTGTTCAGATACAGCTCAGTAAAGTCAAATCTCCATGAGGCTGTGGATACTCAGCTACAGTCAGTACAGCTGCCCCTTAGCAGGCTGCCACAGGCTGGCCTATCAGAGGAAAGCAGGTGTTTGGGGAGGAGGGCTTTAAAGAGATGAGTGATAACAGGTTTATTTTCGACGATGGATCGGGGGGCTGTATGAGATGCAATTAAAGGGAAAAATTAGATTTTCTGTCCTTCTGAAAAATTTGGGTAAATGCTCATCAGTTCCTCCCACAGATTGAAGCTGGGCTGAGTTACAGAAATGACAAACACACTGATCCAGGATCAGATCTCAATGTCTGCTGCTGCAGAACAGCTCGGCCTCAGGTTTGTTGTTAGACTCTGTCCACAGACAGACCCCAGCTGCGGGACTCAGCTGGGGTCATGCTGGTTCAGATTCAGGAAACCAGGGCAGGAAGCTTGATGAGTTCGGTCACTTTAATTCAATTCAATTTTATTTATATAGCGCCAAATCACAACATAAGTCTCCGCAAGGCGCTTCATAGATACAGAGAAAAACCCAACAATCATATGACCCCCTATGAGCAGCACTTTGGCGACAGTGGGAAGGAAAAACTCCCTTTTAACAGGAAGAAACCTCCGGCAGAACCAGGCTCAGGGAGGGGCGGGGCCATCTGCTGTGATTGGTTGGGGTGAGAGAAGGAAGACAGGATAAAGACATGCTGTGGAAGAGAGACAGAGGTTAATAACAGATATGATTCAATGCAGAGAGGTCTGTTAATACATAGTGAGTGAGAAAGGTGACTGGAAAGGAAAAACTCAATGCATCATGGGAATCCCCCGGCAGTCTATGTCTATTGCAGCATAACTAAGGGAGGATTCAGGGTCACCTGGTCCAGCCCTAACTATATGCTTTAGCAAAAAGGAAAGTTTGAAGCCTGATCTTGAAAGTAGAGATAGTGTCTGTCTCCTGAATCCAAACTGGAAGCTGGTTCCACAGAAGAGGGGCCTGAAAACTGAAGGCTCTGCCTCCCATTCTACTTTTAAATACTCTAGGAACAACAAGTAGGCCTGCAGTGTGAGAGCGAAGTGCTCTAATAGGGTGATATGGTACTACAAGGTCATTAAGATAAGATGGGGCCTGATTATTTAAGACCTTGTATGTGAGGAGCAGGATTTTGAATCCTGGATTTAACAGGAAGCCAAAACAGGAGAAATCTGCTCTCTCTTTCTAGTCCCTGTCAGCACTCTTGCTGCAGCATTTTGGATCAGCTGAAGGCTTTTCAGGGAGTTTTTTGGACATCCTGATAATAATGAATTACAGTCGTCCAGCCTGGAAGTAATAAATGCATGAACTAGTTTTTCAGCGTCACTCTGAGACAGGATATTTCTAACTTTAGAGATGTTGCACAAATGGAAGAAAGCAGTCTTACATATTTGTTTAATATGTGCGTTGAAGGACATGTCCTGGTCAAAAATGACTCCAAGGTTCCTCACAGTGTTACTGGAGGCCAAGGTAATGCCATCCAGAGGAAGAATCTGGTTAGATACCATATTTCTAAGATTTTCAGGGCCGAGTACAATAACCTCAGTTTGATCTGAATTAAGAAGCAGAAAGTTAGCGGCCATCCAGGTCTTTATGTCTTTAAGACATTCCTGCAGTTTAACTCATTGGTGTGTGTTATCTGGCTTCATGGACAGATAGAGCTGGGTGTCATCAGCATAGCAGTGTAAATGTATGCTATGTCTTCTAATGATGCTGCCTAAGGGAAGCATGTATAATGTAAACAGAATTGGTCCTAGCACTGAACCCTGTGGAACTCCATAATTAACCTCAGTGTGTGAAGAGGACTCTCCATTTACATGCACAAACTGGAGTCTATTAGATAGATATGATACAAACCACTGCAGTGCAGTACCTGTAATACCTACAGCATGTTCTAATCGCTCTAATAGGATATTATGGTCGACAGTATCGAACGCTGCACTGAGGTCTAGCAGGACAAGCACAGAGATGAGTCCACTGTCAGAGGCCATAAGAAGATCATTTGTAACCTTCACTAAAGCTGTTTCTGTGCTGTGCTGAGCTCTGAAACCTGACTGAAACTCTTCAAATAAACCTCTGCAGATGATCTGTTAGCTGTTTGACAACTAATTTACTTTAGAAATCAGTAAATGACCAGCTCTGATATTTTTATCAGTGTAATGTGAGGAGAGCGTGGTGCGAGCGAACTGAGCTGCTTCTGTGTGTTTGCAGCGGTGGACGAGCAGAACGCTCAGACTCAGCAGCAGGTCTTCTCTCTGAGCCGGGCCGAGGAGGAGGGTCTGGTGGAGGAGGACGAAGAGGAGGACACCGAGGAGGACAAGACGTCCCTGCACTCGTCCTACAGCTCCAAGCATCGTGGCGCTCGCAGAGGTCAGAAACATCCAAAGCGTGCTTTCCCCACGGGACGGCCGCCGCACACTCATGCTTTGTTTTCTGTCTTCAGTCAGTAAGACGCCCTGTGAGAAGCTCATCAGCAAAGGCAGCCTACCACTGGGCAGCTCCGCATCACTTCCTGTCCAGACAGGAAGCCGGGACAACATGCCTATGCTCAACACAAAGATCCTGTATCCAGGTAACAGGCCGGCAGGTCTGACTCCTTAAAGTGTGTGTTTATGATGCCAGTAGTGATGTGTGTGTGTGTGTGTGTGTGTGTGTGTGTGTGTGTGTGTGTGTGTGTGTGTGTGTGTTGCAGGCTCGCTGTCCAACAGCTCCGTCATCAGCCGATTGTTGGTCAACGCCGACCCGTTCAGCTGCGACCCCGACAACATGTGAGGCTCCGTGACTGCGTCATAAGGTCCTCGCCGCGTCCACACGTGCTCTCATTAACCCTGTTGTGTGTGTGTGTGTCAGGGACTGCTACACTGAGAAGTGTGTCATGAACAACTACTTTGGCATCGGACTAGATGCCAAAATCTCTCTGGACTTCAACAACAAGCGAGACGAACATCCAGAGAAGTGCAGGTAGGAGTGGGCACGGTGACGGCGGCGTGGCGAGCTCCAAGAGCGCTAACTGACTCAGATGTGTCCTGATCTGCAGGAGTCGCACCAAGAACATGATGTGGTATGGAGTCCTAGGAACCAAGGAGCTGCTGCACAGAACCTACAAGAACCTCGAGCAGAGAGTCCTTCTGGAGGTGAGAGCAGAACCAGGAAATCCCTCACGCTCTGCTGCCTCCTCAGTAAACTCACTCTGACCTTCATGACATCATGAATGTCTTCAGGGTCTTTAAGGCCGAGTTCAGTTTTCTTCACAGTATTTTTTATAAATGGACGTAGTCCAAACAACCTGCAGCCGACGGGGAGGGGCACGACCAGGAAAACGACAACTTCCTGCTTCCTCTTAGGTCCTGAGAGCGCAGACACACCAGCTCTGTAAACCACCTGACCTGTCACTCCACTTCTTACCGTGTTCCTGCAGTGATTAAAGAGATTAGCTGGTAATACGCGTGACACTGTGTGTTTCAGTGTGATGGTCGGCCAATCCCTCTGCCCAGTCTGCAGGGAATCGCTGTCCTGAACATCCCGAGCTACGCAGGTGGGACCAACTTCTGGGGAGGAACCAAAGAGGACGATGTAAGACCTCCACCTCCTCCACCTATCTGTACTCGTGTGAACATGTTGATGCTGAAATGAAGTAATACATTACTGTAGTACTGAACGTCTCATGTGAAGGTTGGCGTTTGCGTAGCTGCAGTCATTGTGAGCGCCCCCTGTGGAACAGGAAGTTCTCTGGTGGTTACTAGTAGTTGAGCGGTGCTGTCATGACTCGGCCTATGTGTTTCTGTCAGACCTTCACAGCGCCGTCCTTCGATGATAAGATCCTGGAGGTGGTGGCCGTTTTTGGCAGCATGCAGATGGCCGTGTCCCGAGTCATCAACTTGCAGCACCACCGCATCGCTCAGGTACCCACCCACCCACCTACCTGTCCAATCCACCCGCCTATCTGTCTGTAACTGTCACCCCCTCCCTCTCAGTGTCGGACAGTGAAGATCACAATCCTGGGCGACGAGGGTGTCCCGGTTCAGGTGGACGGGGAAGCGTGGATCCAGCCTCCGGGGTACATAAAGATCATCCATAAGAACCGGACCCAGACCCTGACCCGAGACCGAGTAAGTGAAGCAGCTCTGGGTTGTTCTGGGAGTCTTGATCCGGCCCCGCGGAGGTTTTCACCTCGTGTCTGTGTTTCAGGCATTTGAGAGCACCCTGAAGTCCTGGGAGGACAAACAGAAGTGCGAGTTTCCCCGGGCGCCGCCTCAGCCACCACTGTCCTCCCAGCCTGAGATTGTCTCCGAGGAAGAGGCGACACTCATAAGCGAGTTCGGTCAGGCAGCTGGAGTGCTCATCCACAGGTGAGACCCACCCAGTGTTCCCACCTGCTCCATGAACAAATGTTTTTACTTTTGATAACATGGCATGGCGGTGTCACAGTGGTTAGAACCGTCGCCTCACAGCAGGAACTGGTTTGAATCCTTTGGTAGGACCTGTCGTCCTACCGCAGCTCAATAAACAGATGGATTTGGTCTGATTCTGTGGAAGAACAAAGGCCTTAGGGTCGACCTCTGTGCTCTTGTTGTGAGTACCTGAATGTGTTTGTGGCGTTTCAGCATCCGTGAGGTCGCTCAGTCTCACCAGAGCATGGAACAGGAACTGGCTCACGCTGTCAACGCCAGTTCAAAGGCCATGGACGTAGTCTACGCCGACTCCAAGAGCTCCAGGGTACGACAGCTGCTCTTGCCATTTCTATCGTTCACGTAAGTCCTTGAGCCTTCAGCTGTGTAAAGTATCACTGTTTGTCTACAGGCTCTGAGCTGCAGCGTGGTCATTCAGATGGTCAGCAACATCAAAGCTTTGGTCAGTGAGACTGAACTTCTCCTGTCTGGAAAGATGTCCATGGTAACTGCTTTGGTCCTTTACTTTATCCCAGAATGTTAGAAACCTTAGGCTCTATCTTTATCTGTTACACAATGCAGGTTGACAGGTTCCTGCCATGTTTTACTCTGATTGTTCATGGGTAACCACACCAAAAAAACAAAGCCTGGTCCTCGTGGTCCAGTCCTAACATTGTGTGTCTGTCTCTGCAGCAGCTGGATCCTCCTCAGCAGGAACAACTGAATGCAGCTCTGAGTTCTGTGGCTCAGCAGCTCCCCCGCCTGGCTGATGTTCCCTGGTTGTGTCCAGTCATTGACCCATCAGACCATGAGGTAATTACTGTACTTTACTTTATTGATTTATACAGCACTCTTCACAGGATAAAAACAACAAAGTGCTTCACAATAATATAAAACAGTACAATCAAACATACAGCACAAATCTAATTAAAAGCCAGTCTAAATAAATGAGTCTTAGGATGATGTTTAAAAAAAAAAAATACAATCCAGGCAACATAGAGATGGAGGGAGAGCAACCTGGGGGCCACCGCTCTAAAACCTCTGGTTTTAAAACGTGTTCGGGGAACTATCAGCAGCCTTTGATTAGATGATCTCAGGCTGCGAGAGGGAGCGTGAGCTTCTAAGAGATTAGAAATAAAGAGAGGAGCGTCATGATTCGAAGCTTTAAAAGTCAGTACTAAGATTTTAAAATGAATTCTAAAATGTACTGGAAGCCAGTGTAATGAGCGTAAAACTGGTGCAATGTGCTCTCTTTTTCATGTCTTTGTTAAAAGCTTTGCCGCAGCATTCTGGACTGACTGGAGACGGTCATGGTTCTTTTTGCTCAAACAAAGAAAAAGACTGTTACAATAATCTAAGCAAGAAGAAATAAAAGTACGAATAATCATTTCTAACTCAGATTTCAACAAAAACATTCGCAGTTTGGAGATATTTCTCAGCTGAAAAAGGCAGTTCCTAATTAACTGTCGAGAGTGTTGCTCTAGAGACATGGCAGAATCAAAAACAACACCGAGATACCTGAGGCTTGGGTGAGCCTCAGGTATCTCTGAGCCAAGAGAACTAAGATGCTGTTTGATTATAGATATCTGGCTGTCAGGTAGAGCTGCCATAAACGATTATAGTCGACTAGTCACCGATTAATTTTGCGATTAGTCACTAATCAGATCATCATCCATTGTACAGCTTATTGCACCAGCAGCATCTGCTCTTATATAACTATCATTAGCTTACAGCTTTAAGTGTTTAAGGTGCTAACTAACAATAAAGACAAGATGATAGGTTATTAAATTTTAATGAAATTTTCAGATTATTTCAGTGGAGATTAATAAACTCAGCCGTCTGCTCCTTGCTATCTAAAATATAACAGGACACCGGAGTAAATTATCGAGCAGCTCACACAAATCAGCTGTCTGCTTGATGTTTATTCAGCTGTGTAAAAACTATAATTTAATCTCAGCCAAACCGATTTACTCAGGAACAAATAAAATACTAAAGAAAGCCAAACAATATCATTTTTAAGTTATCTAAGTGACTCATATATCATGTTTAACCTGAGTAGCGAAAGACGGCGGTGGGTTTGAAAACAATTTGCCGGAAGTCCGGTGTTCTCACGGCTCTAGTTAGCCTAGCCCCCGGCTAGCTATCGAGCTAGTGGGTAACAGACGTCTCCGAAAACGTCGGAGCGCTTTTGAAAATATGTGGTGTCTTGATAAACCGAGCAGATATTTGAAGAGATCTGAAAATATCTTAAAAGTTTATGACCCAGAAAGAACAGGACAGGGCACAGGAGAGGAGCAGCTACGATACCGGACACAGCTTCTTCTTCAGGGTTTTACGGCAGCTGGCATCCTTGTACATGCAGTGCTGCCATCTTCTGTTTCAGTCCGTTATTACACTCTTAAATCCTACTACTTATTCCTGCGTCTTTTGGGATCTTACAAAGCTTCAAACGACGCGTCGACTGTTAAATTAGTCGTTGACGTAATCGTGACCAGTCGACTAATCGTGGCAGCGCTACTCTCAGGGGTAATAATTAATGTTTTTGACTTCAGTTCAGTTTTATTTATATAGCGCCAAATCACAACAACAGTCGCCTCAAGGTGCTTTATATTGCAAGGTCGACCCTACAATAATACATATAGAGAAAACCCAACAATCATATGACCCCCTATGAGCAGCACTTTGGCGACAGTGGGAAGGAAAAACTCCCTTTCAACAAGAAGAAACCTCCGGCAGAACCAGGCTCAGGGAGGGGCGGGGCCATCTGCTGCAACCGATTGGGGAGAGAGAAGGAAGACAGGATAAAGACATGCTGTGGAAGAGAGACAGAGATTAATACAAAGTATGATTCAGGGGGCGCTAGTGAGCCGACAATGGAGTAAGACGTGTTGGACTGGGCTCCCGTCTAGCTAGCTTATATTTTAACAATTGCTTTTAAAGGCTTATTTAAACGAACTACCACTCCCCGTAACACCTGTGACCGACGAGAAAAAACGGGCCAAGGTTACAACCGGAATGGCATCAAAACTCTGGAAATATAGGGTATACTGGCCCCTCGGGCCAGCGGACAGACACATCCTCGGCACACGCTGATAAAGCAGGCAGGAGCTCGTCGCCTAGCTCGCAGTCAGGCACCGCGATGGAGTATGAAGGCCTGAAATCGGACATCCTCTCCTCTCTGAAAGACGATATCTCCATGATTATCAGGTCAGAACTGAAAAGTGCGCTTGCAGAGGATTTCGACTGCCTCAAGAACGAACTAAGAGAAGTTAAGATGGAGATTACTAACAACACAGCAGCAGTCCGCTCAGAAATTAACAACATCAAGTCCGCTATTAGCGACCTGGAAGAGGGTTTATCATCAAGGTCGTACAAGGTTGTCAGCCTCCAAGAGATGGTTGCAGGATTACAGACTGAGCTGGCTAGCTTAAAAGAAAAGAACAAAGATATGGAGGCAAGAATGTGGAGGTGCAATATTTGTATTGTGGGTGTTGCAGAGGACGCCGGTTCCAGCTCGACCAGCTCAGTTTCTACTCTATTGAAAGAAGTTCTGCAACTGGATAAAGAAATCCCAGTGGACTGCTCACATAGAGGCCTTGCTCCCAGAAGATCTAACGGGAAACCTTCAGTTATCATCGCCAAACTCCATTACTACCAAGACTGCGTCAGTGTGCTACGGCAGGCCCAGGAGTGGGGTGTGTTGCAATATAAGGGGAACCCTCTGGCCATCTTCCCTGACTACACCGCGAGCATTGCCAAAGCTCGCAGTGCCAAAGCTCGCGGTGTAATCGCTTTTAACGACGTGAGGAACCTGCTTCGAGGGCATCAAGATGTCCGCTACGGAATAATGTTTCCAGGGAGACTGCGTATATCTTTCAGGGGCAAGAGTAAGGAGTTTTTGGATCAACAGAAGGCAATGATATATGTGAAAAACATTGTCTTTCACAGAAGTCCAATAACAAAACACCGCTCAGGTTCAGATCAGGGAGGCCGTTCCTCCCAGTCACGCCCCTCCGGGTCTCGCTGTTGTTACCCACGTGAGCATTGAAGTCTCCCAGTAGGACAACAGAGTCTCCAGGTGGAGCAGCTTCCAGCACCCCACCCAGGGACTCTAAGAAGGCTGGGTACTCTGAACTGCCACTCGGCGCATAAGTGCAGATGACAGTCAGGACCCGTTACCCGACCCTAAGGCGCAGGGAACAAACCCTCTCATCCACCGGGAAAAACCCCAACGTACCGGCAGCAAGCCGAGGGGATATTAGAATACCCACCCCAGCCCACCGCCTCTCACCAGGGGCAACTCCAGACTGAGACAGAGTCCAGCCCCTCTCCAGGAGACTGGTTCCAGAGCCCAAGCCATGCGTAGAGGTGAGCCCGACTATATCTAGCCGGTACCTCTCAACCTCACGGACTAACTCAGGCTCCTTCCTCACCAGAGAGGTGACATTCCATGTCTCAATTGCCAGTCTTGGTAGCCGGGGATCAGTTCGCCAGGGCCTCCACTCCTGGCCGCCGCCCGGCACCTGACCCCTACGGCTCCTCCTGCGGGTGGTGGGCCCGCGGGAGGATGGGCCCATGTCCCCTTTTCGGGCTGTGCCTGGCTGGGCCCCACGGACTAAGGCCCGGCCACCAGACGCTCGGCCTCGGGCACCCTGCCTGGGCCTGGCTCCAGGGCGGGGCCCCAGTAACCCTATCCCGGGCAGGGTAAACTGTTCCCTCTGTTTTTCTCATAAGGATCTTCTGAATCGCTCTTTGTCTGTTCCCTCACCCAGGACCAATTTGCCATGGGACACCCTACCAGGGGGCAAAAGCCCCCAGATAACATAGCCCCTGGGATCCCTGGGACACACAAACTCCTCCACCACGATAGGGTAGCGATCCTACGACTCTCCTGTCCACAAAACATTCTCTCAGATTACTTTTTTAATTGATAAACGTGCTCTTCCACTGGTTGAAACTTGAGATTATCAATCTATTGTTATTTCAGACCATGCTCCCCTAGTGATGAGAATGCACATCCCTGGTGCCAATCGTATATACCCCCCTGGAGGTTTAATGCACTTTTATTCTCTAACGAAGTATTCGTGAATTTTACAAAATCTGAGATTAGAGACTATTGAACGAAACCAGACCCCTGGGATGTCTGCTCTAAAAGAACGCACGTACCTGGACCCGCCTACTATCCTCGGAAACGTAAAATTATTGACTAGAAGTGTATCACAGCTCAGGAAAAAAAAGCACCGAAATAAAGCACCGAATTGTGCGCTGCTTTTCGGTCTGGTTACTACCGTTTATGTCAGAACCGGTGCCATCATGGCACCGGACACCGGTACCCATCCCTAGAGGAGGCGGACACACTTTTTCTCCTCTCCTCTCCCTTATCTTCCCTGCTTAGCTCTTATGTCCTTGTCTAGTCTCGTGTTTTTTGTATTACTTTCCCTTGAACAGTCTCTCACAGTCTGTTCTCTAAAACCTAAAGAGAATTATTGATTTGATCAACTGGTCTCTGAATGCTATTGACACCCTTTTCTCAACGAGAAGTCTGGGCTCGGGAGAGCCCGAGTGCCCTGGAGGGACTTTCCCTGCCGGATACACGATGGACGGGTGGCAGAGGGTCGTGTGCATGGCGGGACTGTCGATCGAGGACGCTGAAGATATCTACCTATTCGGAACCATGATAACAGGGTTCTTGCTGATCGGAGCTGGCTTGGCCCTGGCTTATCGGAGAATTAAGAGAGCAGAACCGGCTGTTCAAACCCCCCCCAAGGCTGCCCGCTGGGATTGGAACGATGGGACGAATCGCTACTTCTCAGAACGGGCTCATTGAGAGCAGCATGGTTAAGACCTTGGAGACGCTTACATCTGCCGTGAATACTCAGAATAACACCTCTGAGTTTATATTGGGTTACATCAAGGAGAGGCCTGCTCAGAATAACACCTTTGAGCGAAAGTTGGATTACATCGTGGAACAGCTCACTGCAGTCGTGAGTTCTCAGAATCGGCTCTCTGAGCAAAAGAATGACAAGACCACGGAGCGCAAGTTTGATACCATCATGTGGAAGCTCGCGGTTCTCCAACGGGAGATTGAGAGACCAGTGTTGGAGTGTTAAAGAACAGCTTGAAATTCTCATGAGTTGTCGCAAAAGAAAAATTACCATCATAATCCGGCTACCCCTTCGGCGCCAGCTGTGGGCTCAAGGCTGGAGGCGAACAACAACACCCTGATAACGACTGTGTTGAGTCTGTTCTTCCCATTCCATGCAAGGTCACCTGGGTTGGCTGGAAGACTGTTTACTTAGCCTGGCAGGGCGAAGGACACAGTCTCAGCTGAACTATGGACACGCACACACATACACATACTGATACTGATAAGCACTCACCGACGCATCACCCTCCCTACCCCGGATCCAACGCCACGTCCAACGCTTACCTCCCCTCTGATGTGGACATCGGGTCAGCTGGAGGCGCAGTCGAAGATTGCAGAGGTCCCAGATCAGATGTACACACTGGGACTCTTTCCCATGTTGCTTGTCTGTGTTTATTGTGCTATGGTGTGTTGATATCTGTGCATTCCTGTATTATCCTTCTGTGTTACACATTTCGATGTTTTTTTGAACAACTTCTTTAGTCACCTCAGTATAACCACATTTGACCCTAAACTGGTTACCGAACTCGAAAGGGACCTCTCTATCCAGGAGGTCATGATGGTGATTGGTGGAATGCAAAGTCCCCTGGACCAGATAGTTTCTCATCTGAATTTTTTAAAACGTTTTCTAACGAACTTTCACCACTTCTGCTCTCAGTCTTTTCAGAGTCCTATTCATCTGGCACTCTCCCTCCAACTATGCAAGAAGTGGTTATTTCACTCATTCTGAAAAAAACAAAGACCCTCTCCAATGTAGCTCATACCGGCCGATTTCACTGCTAAACACCGATGCAAAGATTCTCGCAAAAATGTTATCACAGCGCTTAGAGGTCGTGTTACCTGGCAGAGAAAAGGACATTAAAGAAACTGATGGACATTATGGACAATGCCAGGCATCCTCTGCACACGGCCATTAACAACCAGAAGAGTCTGTTCAGTGACAGGTTGCTTCTCCCAAAGACAAGAACTAACAGACTTAAAAACTCCTTTGTCCCACACGCCATCAGACTGTTTAACTCCTCTCTGGAGGGGAGAGGGAGGGGAAACAGGAGGACAAAGGAGGGGGGAACAACTAAGCTGTAGTGCCTCTTCACCTCACTGTGCAATACCTTTTGTGCAATACTTTTGTAAATAGTCAACAGTGCAATAGACTCAATACTTGAAATGTGCAATTCACTTGTATTTTTATTTTTTATTCCTATTTATTCTATTTATCCCCTTCGTATATTTTATTTATATTGTCTCTGTATTTATATGTGTGTGTGTGTGTGTGTGTGTGTGTGTGTGTGTGTGTATATATATATAATATTCTGTAACTCTGTAACTTCTGTCGGTGCTGTGCTTTTTTGGAAATCGAATTTCCCAGAGGAACCCACCCGAGGGATTAATAAAGTTCTATCTAATCTTATCTTATCTTATCTTATCTTACCAACAATCATCTCCACAGACCAAACCGGCTTTATCAAGGGCAGACACTCTTTCGTCAACATTAGACACGTCTTAAGTATAATTCATGACCCTCCCTCAACCAATACACCTCAAGCCCTACTGTCACTTGATGCTGAGAAGGCCTTCGACCGGGTGGAGTGGGACTACCTTTTCTATAGTTTGAGCAAATTTGGTTTTGGCCCCAGATTCATATTGTTGGTGAAAACTCTCTACAATTCACCAATGGCAGCTGTGCGTACTAATAATACGATCTCTTCTTATTTTAAATTCCATAGGGCCACTAGTAGGGATGCCCTCTAGGTCTACTTTTGTTTGTCTTTGCTATAGAGCCCTTAGCATCAGCCATACGACAGGATACCAGTATCACAGGAGTCATCAGAATAGGCCAAGAATACAAAGTTTCACTTTATGCAGATGATCTATTGCTTTTTTATAACTGACCCACCCCTCTATTGCTTTTTTATAATTGACCCCACCCTCGCCTCGAAACTACTAAGCACTCTGCAAAGATTTGGTTCAATGTCTGGCTACATAATAAATCCTCAGAAAAGTGAATTCATCCCAATCAATGCGGCTGCAAAAAATATCCCATCTAATCTAATACCATTCAAAGTAAATAATAAAACGTTTAAATTCCTCGGAATCTGGATCTCCAGCTGTTACAAAGATCTTTATAAAACAAACTACCTGCCAATGTTGGAGAGTGTCTGTGAAGGTTCTCAGTCATCCAGGTCATCATAGTCAAAGGAGCTTAGAAAGAAAAGCGTCTGGACTTCTTTAAGTTGCTTGAAGACATTTCACCTCTCATCTGAAATCTGGGACTCTCCACCATTTGACCTTAGAACTGAAGAAGCTTCTCAGATGAGAGGTGAAACGTCTTCAAGCAACTTAAAGAAGACGCTGTTTTTGGGGTTGAGTTTTGTTTTTGTTTTTTTTGCAGTATGCTGTACTGCTTGTATGTTTAATTTGTTGTTTGTGATTGTACAAAACCTCTTTCAATAAAAAGACTTTGATTTTTTTTTTTAAAAAAGTACCATTCAGTGCAGAGAGGTCTATTAACTCATAGTGAGTGATAAAGAAACACCCAGTGCATCACTTAAGCAAACCGCCTCGAGGTGTTTAGCGGGTGGTAATATGAAAAACACCAACCCAGGAAGCGTGAAAACATTTAATGGCAAACATTTCTGCCCATCTGTCTCTCAGGGTCCACTGACAGATTTTTCAAAGCGCAGTCGGGGCGCCAAGTTCCGCCTCGTCCCAAAGTTCAAGAAGGAGAAGAACAACAAGAACAAAGAAACATGTGCCACGTTCTCTCTGCCAGGTAACATCTGTCTCTCTCTGTGGGATTAAATTCACAGAGGATAATATAGTCATGGCATTTTATGAAATCACTGTTTGCGGTGTTTTCTGTCTGTCTGAACCACTTCCTGTTGATGTCTCAGTTCACCAGTGGGGGACAGAAGAGGTGGGGGCATGGCTGGACTTTCTGTCTCTCACTGAGTATAAAGACATCTTTATTGGTCACGACGTCCGTGGAGCTGAGCTCATCCACCTGGAGAGGAGGGACCTAAAGGTACGCCGCTGGGTCACCGCTAACTGCTGATAGGTATAGGTTGATGTAGCATGGATGGATGGATGGTGAAGATGTGATGGATGGTGGTGATGTAATGGATGGTGCTGGTGATGGGATGGATGATGGAGTGGAAGTGCCTGCCCAGCCTCACTGACCTCCTCTGGTGTGTGCAGGACCTCGGCGTGACAAAGGTGGGCCACATGAAGAGGATCCTGCAGGGCATCAGAGAGCTGAACAGGAGCAGCAGTGCCAGCGAGGCCTAGCTGCTGCCAGGTGACTGCTGCTTTATGTGGACAACCTGACGTTCTCGCTCATGTTAGCTTGGCGCTAACAGACTCAGTGTTGTCTTTGTCACATGGTAAAAGCGTCTGATTCGTCCCAAGTCTGCGGACTGACTGATCTAACTTTATCAGCTAATGTTAGGAACCAACCCAGACAGCAGCGTCTATCATTGATGTCGCCATTACAGAAAACGTAGTCAGTAAATCACACTGAGTGTGTTGTGTAGGTGGTGCTAGCTCTAATGTAGGGTAGGTGTGTGTCTTTGTCATAGGGAAGAGGTCGTTTCTCCGTCGTAGTGCTGCTCTGCCTACATTCAACCTCTCTGTGCATGACCCTCACAGTGGACAGTTAAGTAGTGCCAATGTGGCTTTCCGCCGGGTGGGTGTAGCTTACCTGCTTGGAGATCATGAGTGGTGTAGCTGGAACCTGTCATACATGGAACTGTGAATGCAGGGATAATTTTTTTAACACTGAACACATGTTTGTAGCAGCCTACACGCTGAATTTTATTATGTAACTGTAGGTATGGGTGTAGATGGGCCACCACCCACGTGGCGAATGTTTGAGGTCAACATGTCGCTGTGCCGTCTGGGAAACATCAGCACATTTCTGCAGCTAACTCACAGCTACGTGCTAATGCTATCTCAGGAACATTAGCACAAGCTGCAAAGCTAACATTAGCTTGATGAACACTGTGGTCTTCACTGACTCTGAGCTGTGTTTGCAGGTTTCACTGACTGTTTTTTTTTCCCTTTTTGTTGCCCAGCAACAGCTGCCTGCTCTCCTGTGTTGCTATTCACCACTTCACCTACCTGACCTCTGACCCTGGACCAGCGCCTCAGCCTACAGACGCAGGTCCAGGACTCGCTGTGATTGGACTTGGATCGGTCTGTGCTGGTTCTCAGTAACCTGACTGAACCCAGACACCCAGGATTTCAGGAGAAACAACCAATTACATGACCCCACAGTGCCTTGTCACCCCACCCACCAGCCAATCAGCAGGAGGTCAAGGAGGGCGGGGTTTATCATTCAGGACGTTTGTGTTCCTGCAGGCTGTTGAAATGTTCAGGAAACACAGAGCTCTCTCTGTGCATCTCGTGACCGTCTGCGTCATGTTTCAGGAAGTCAGAGAAGCTCCCAACCTGATTTCACAGCTGGAGGAGGAGCCAGAACATCGCTGTTGGTTTGAGTGTCTGAGCATCAGAACGAGAAGACTCTCACCTGACCAATCATAAGCCGTGTCAGTCGCTGCCCGAGGTGTATCCCCACTTTGAAACTCGTCAGACCCAGATCCAGTCTGCAGGACTGAGGTGCCCACCTGTAAGTCAGCAGCAGACCAATCACAGCGTCCTCTGGTCTCTGACACGTTTAACCCTTTAATGACTTTACTTCAGGCTGCTGAGCAGGAACTCTGTAACTTCATCACCAAAGTGTGGACACCTGAGGGGGGAGGGCCTATGTTACCCAGGTAACAGCAGCTGTAGCAGGTCAGATATTTATGTCTTGTATGGAGTGATCTGTGGAGTCCAGAAAGTATCTTTAAGAAGAGTCATGATGAGGAGATGCTGGAAGAGGGGTCCTGTGCCCTTCAGGCCTGCATTTGTGTGGATTCTACTTCTGAGGTTTAAGATAAGCCTTAAGCTCCGCCTTTCTGGGGGCGCAGCATCATGTTTCATATCGTTCTTATCTGTCCAGCGTGCTTATTTTAACACAAACTTATCAGACATGACAGGACCTCCTCCTGCCTGTGGACACTCACCTCAGCCCTGTGACATCACAGGAGCGTGTTGTTTACCTGAATCCAAACGAGCCTTAAACGCACCGTCAGCCCTGCCATTTCAGCTGGACGCTGCCCTGCCGCTGCGATCTGATGATGTCAGCTGCTGTAAATGTTTTGTTGAAAAGCGCAGATGTGTTGGGTTTATAAAGCATCTCCCTGTCTGTCTGTCACAAACACAGCTCCAAGTTCAAAGTTACAAACTCAGCAGAGTTATGTTTCTGTCAAAGGTGACGCGAGACAAGACGCCATCACAAGGCCTGAGGACAGGAAGTGTGTGCGTGAGGACAGGGCGTGTGTGTGTGTGTGGTTCATCCACAGCAGAAATCCCAGCGACAGCTCAGACATCGTGTTCTCCGTCATACGTGTGCTGTTCCTGCCTGTATTTATACGAGCCGGCCGTCATCACCAGTTCTTTGACAGAATGTAATAAAAATCACTCAGACGTGTGGAGAAACGGTGTGTGTGTTGGATGCTGATGTTCCGTCTGTGGTCGAGATCAGAAGCTGCACCGCTTCCGTCCGTTCAACAGTTACCAGTTCGGGACTCGCGGTAATGTTCGCTCCCAGCGGCACAGCGAAGCCGATCGTCAGGTTTGTGACACAGAAGGAAAGAAAAGCAAAGACGCTGTGTCTCATTTATCAAGAGTATCCGCCACAGGACCGCACACGTCTTTGAAACACTGCAAACATCCCAGTTTATGGAAGTAGCATCTGATCCACGAGGTTAGCATCATGTTTGAGCAGAAGTTCAGTCAAAGTAAAGCCAAGAGCCGCTCCTCAGATCATGGTCTCTTCCTCTAGGCGGCGCTGGAATGTGCTCAATACCACTAAGTGATTAAAGTGGGCCGGGCGACCTCGGTCCAGCTCCCCGATCCTCTGTCCAGTTTGCTGATGGTTTTACACACACGAGCTCCACCATGAGGGCAGCTCATCGTTTATACAGGCAGGTTCACAGGATGCAGACGGTTTTCTGGAGATGCAGGTGAAGTGCAGACGTTCAGCTTTGACTCAGTGAGTTAAACACAGACTGCTACAGACTTTATAACACACCGTCATTTCAGGGCTCCAGGGTATGGAAGCCTGTTTCTGCCACTAAGGGGGGAAAAAGGATCCATAACTCAAAATTTTGAGTTATTTTCTTGAAATTTCGAGTTGGCGCTGCCAATCAGTAATCTATGTGAATGATGTCATTTCCTTGTTACCCGGAAGCTGAAGCCCTCAGGTACAAATGCTACAGCTACATGCAGTCATGAATGCACAGATTGCTGAGTATTTTCAGCGTGGCTTCAAACGATGAAATCCTTGTGTTATTAGCTGAATCACATGGCGTTACTATCAGCAAACGTACTCGCGAAAGCGCCAGTTTGTTGCGATCCGGTTTTGAATGCGCGCTACTTTGCACCATATGCTTCCGGGTAACAAGAAAGTGACCTCATTCATGTAGATTACTGATTGGCAGAGCTAAGTCGAAATTTCGAGTTATGTTTCTCCAAATTTCGAGTTATTAACTCAAAATTTCGAGTTAATAACTCGAAATTTGGAGAAACATAAGTCGAAATTTCGACTTATGGATACTTGGGTTTTTTGGCGTAAACGGGCTTCCATACTAAGGTAAGTAAAGATAAGTGAAAATAAAACGTTCATTTTTAACACTTGGTTGCAAACCCTCCGCTGACACTGACAGCTCATGGACGTTACCATGTGCTTCTTTGCTCTTTAATGCGCTGTCACCTTTACTGCAGCGGCTCTCAGCTGCTGTTTGTTTGTGGACATTTCTGTCTTCAACCAGTGAAACGCTCGCTGGCTTCAAATCAGCTGACTGAACAATGTTCCCCGTGTCTGCGGTGATAAACTCCGGGGTTGCTTTGGCAGACCGTCGGTCTGTTCTGCATCGACAGAAACCATCAGCTTCATTAACATGAAATAAAGTTGTGTTTAGTCAACATTAATCTTTGTTGTATAACTGCACAACTTTCATACCAACATGATTTGTGTGTTTGTCATTCATGTGAACTCTTTGCAGTCGCCTCATGTTAAAATAACACCGACAGTTTGGTTACATTTACACCTGTTTATGTTGACTTTATGTTAAACTGATATGATTTTATCAGAAGAATTATTTATTCTGTCAAGCTGCTGTTTAACATGTTTGCAGTAAATGGATTTTCTACATCCTCTAAAAATCACCTTTAAAACAGTAAGACAATAAACACAAACACTTCTTTAACCAGTTACCTGTGTCCAGCTGGATTTGAACTTAGTGTCTTATAAACTGAAAAACAGCAGCAGGTGTCCCGGAGTTTACCAAAGGACAGCCCGGTGTCATCTGGTTGATTGCTGTCGTCCCCTCAGTGGATCCTTGGGTGTGGAACGAGTGTTTCTGCATCAAAGCTGAGGAACATTAGGCTGTGTCAGAGTCTGGGTGGCAGTAGTGACACGTCCACAGGACCCCATCCACTGAAGAGTTCAACAGTTTCCAAGCATCGGATCCAAAAGCCGACGCTTGAGGTCAGTGTTAATGACGCAGCGTCCATCTCTGACAACTGATGTCTTCAAGTTATCAGACATCAGGTGTGTTTATCAGATCAAAACGTGTGTTACATACTGCCATCATCACAGAACATTTTTATAACCATCAAAAACTGATTTAACCCTCTGGAGTCCACGGACGCACCAGCACGTCCAAACGACCTATGAATGAACTTTATTTAGAACAATAACAATGACAATCTCAAAGAGACAAGCGACATATTGAATCATTCAGAACAGAATCACACCTTTTTCTTTTCTCCCGATCAGAGGAATACACATCACTGCCACAGTGCCGTTGGTACACCACGATGAAATCGACAATAACTGAAAGTAAACATACATACATACATACATATATATATATATACACATACATGCATACGCACACATCTACATAATAATAATATAAAAAGATGAATAACCAATACAAAAATAAATAAATAACAATAAAAAAGAATGTAAAACAAGGAACAGAAATAAAGGAGACAAGGGGGATCATAAACTCTCTAAAAGTGAGGTTCCATAAACAAGACTCATAACTTAAATAAGGGGCTAAGAAAAATCAAACTCTTCAAAAATCTATGCAATTTGATTGCTTGGGGCTTATTTATTAGCTTAAGAGATTTACGGGACAGGGAGAGGTCGTTTTTAAGAGCAGGCCATGAAAGGGGGGATTTAGCATATCGGCATTTATGTATGTAATACTTTGTTAACTAAAAACTCACTATTTTTGTCCTTAAGGATTACTCCAATTTGAATATTTTGAAAAGACCAAAAATCAATATTTCCATACTGGGACAATATTAGGACATGGAGAGATTTCCATAAGTTCTGGATTGTCCCACACCCATAGAACATGTGCTCTGTTGTTTCCGAAGTTGTTTTACAAATATAACAGTTGTCTAACACAAATTTAAATCTGTCTCTCATAAATTCGATGGAGGGGTAAATATTTTTTGTAGTTCTAAAATGGACTTCTTTAAATTTGGGGGGAATTGGAAATGTTAAATATTTGGTTCTGATCAACGAGATCTCAGATTTGTTATAATCTTTAAAGACGAGTGAATGTTTCGTCCTACCTGGATATAAGGTGTTAACCAAATACCTCCTCAAAAACTGATTATTGCATTTTTCATTAACCAAGTCAAGACCATCTAGTTTAACTTTATGCAAATTTAGAGTCGGTATATTTGAAAAACTGTTCTTTATCGTATTTACAAGGACTGTTGGGATATTCTGTGAGACCTTTTTATAGAGCTCGGACGAGCAACTCATGTCATATTTCTCATTAAGCCTGTTTAATTCAAGTATATCTCCATTTTCATCCATTATATGTGTCACAGACCAAATTTGTTTTGTCATCCATTCTTCCACAAACATAGATTTCCCCTGATTCAATATCACCCTATTGTTCCACAGTGGAACGTTGTGGGGACTAAAGTTATGTTTAAACATTAATTTCCAATTTAACAAAACTCTTTGATGAAATTTGGAAGGTTTTATGGGTAGTTTAGAAATTTCAAAATCACACACTAAAAGGAATTGGATCCCCCCAACTTTGTTGAAAATAAGAGATGGTATCAAGAACCAGATCTCATTATCATTTTTTAAGAAAGATCGTAGCCAATTAATCTTTAAAATGCCATTCATTATTTCAAAATCGATTGCTTTTAAACCCACCTCTTCATAGTCTTTTATCACGTCCCTGTTACTGATATAATGATGTTTATTTTTCCATATGAAATTAAAATTCACCTTATTGATGTCTTTTATAATTCTTGGTGGGATGGCTAGGGAACAAGCTGGACAGATTAATCTGGACAAAGATTCAACCTTGGTCAACATTATCCTGCCGAACAATGTTAAATCTCTCTGTAGCCAATGGTTCAGAGTTTTTTTGCATTTGTCAGTTGTATTCTGAATATTCTTTTCTTCACTATCAGCCATGCATTTAGTTATCCAGATTCCAAGATATTTGATTTCATTTTTGACAGGTATATCATACAAAGAAGAGTGAGAACAATTGTGGATACTCATGAGTTCACATTTGTCCAGGTTCAGCCGTAGTCCAGAAGCATCAGAAAAGATCTTTATTGTATCTAAGGCCAATGGAATTTGTTCTTTATTTTTTAGAAAGACTGTTGTATCATCGACAAGCTGACTTATTATTAATTTGTGGTTATTTATGTCTAATCCTTTGATGTTTGAGTTTATGACAGTAATAGCAAGTAATTCAGTGGCTACAATGAATAAAAGAGGTGAGATGCTGCAGCCCTGCCTGATACCTCTCTCCACCCTGAACCTGGGACATGTGCCTTCTGAAAGAGAAACACAACTATTAATATCAGTGTATAACATAGTGATCATATCCAGAAATGCATCTCCAAACCCAAAATGTTTAAATGTCTTAATAATAAAAGTGTGTTCGATAGAATCAAATGCTTTATGGAAGTCCAAGAACAACATAAAACCATCATCCGTAATTAGGTAATTGTAATCGATGAGGTCCAAAACCAAGCGGATATTATTTTGGATCAACCGTCCTTTGAGAAATCCTGATTGTGTCGGGCTAATTATTTCAGAAATACCTGTTTTTAGTCTTGTTGCTAAAACTTTTGTAAAAACTTTGTAGTCTGTATTTAAAAGTGTTATAGGTCTTAGATTACTTAGTTTTTTCTTATCTTTCCCCGGTTTTGGAATTAATTTTATAACTCCCTGTTTCATTGTTGCCATAAGCTCCTTTTGATTTATACATTCATTTAACGCACTGAATAATAGTAATTTTAGGTCTTCCCAAAAGTGCTTATAGAAATTAGTTGTTATTCCATCTGGTCCCAGTGAGCGATCAGATGCCATGCTCTTAATAGCAAAATCAAATTCTTCTATAGTTAGGTCTTCATCACAAATTTCTCTAAAATTATCATCAATTACTGGAATCCAATTACTGATTTTGTCAAAGAAGGAGGTGACATTTTGTTCTGAGTATGAAGACTTATAAAGGTTACTGTTTAGTGTCTGTACATTCCTCTCCGTTGATTATTAGGTTACATATTGAATTATATTCTTGTCTACGTTGTTCTAGATTGCAAAAATAGGCAGTGTTCTTTTCACCCTCTTCTATCCACTTGGCTTTGGATCGCAAATAAGCAGCCTTGGCTCTATAAAGGTACATTTCGTCCAATTTAGATTGTAAGTTATTAATTTTTTCTTCCTCAGTCCAATTCAATTTGCCATACAGATTCATAAGTTCTTTTAATACATTTGATTCCTCTTCTTTCCTTTGTCTGTTTAACTTTTTACCGAATGTAATTGAGGTTTTTCTGATTCTAAATTTAAGATATTCCCATTTGAGTATCGGTGTAGTGATGGCTTCATCATTCTGAATATCTAAAATTATTTTTTAATAGAATTACAATACTCCTCATTTCTCAGCAGCTGAGAGTTAAATTTCCAATAATCCTTAAATGTGTTGTTTTAGTGTAGTGTAGTCTTAGAATAATGGCGAATAATGGCTCTAACAGGCTGGTAGGCTTTTAGCTAAGCTTTAGCTTCAGCCAAGTGGAAGCTAAATTGGCTAGTCATTCATATGTATATTAGGTCGTTATCTGGGAATTCTGGAGGGAGGGGAGTGGGGGGGGGGGTGGTGATTGAGGGCGTGGGGGAGCTGCTAAAAGCTGTGCACTTCCTTTTGTGTTTCATCTTGATGCATTTTCAATCATCCAGGGAAATAAATCTCCAAAAGTCACCAACTTGGAGTGTTTCAGTTTGCCATCTTAGGGAGAAATCAACACACATGGGTGTAGGTCCTTTGTTGCTGAGATTTATTGATGAAAACAGTACAAAAAACCAACCATTTGTACACATATTTACAAATAATAATAAAAAGTGAGTGAGTACATTTCAACATTTTCAGCAATCACTCACAATCCTGGCACTGCCATGGTATCCATGGGAGGTCCATGAACCAATGAACATGCTCCGTTTGCTGTGCATGTTGAATAGTCCATTCTTGAATGCTATGAAGCATGTCAAGAGTGATGAAACACAGGAAGCTCTGAAGGCGACTCGAGATCCTTCTCCTGGCCTTAGCCGTTGGCTCTCCATCTGCAGCGTACGCTTCTATCGGGGTGAAAGGGAGACGGGTCCCCACCTGTTCTTCACGCCACACTGTGCCATCTTTCGCTGTCTCAGTCCCCAAACAAGCTCTCTTTTTAGGTGGAGAAGCAGTCTCCTCATCTGCAGTGTGAACAAATTCAAATTGTGAGCAATGGGAAGGTCAAACAAAATCACAAATGCATGCATAGATACTAATTATAATTCCAGTATCTCCTCCTCTGTATCAGAATAATGTCTGAAATATCTTACTTACTAACTACATCCACTTACTTGTTTGAAATGAAAAAGGAAATAACATGAAATGAAACTAACCGGAAGACTGATCAGACAGCTCTGAGTCCGAATCCGGCTGAACTCCTAGGTCTTCTCCATCCGAGTCACAAGGGTCGACTTCCCTCAGGATCATTTCCAAGGCCTGCTGAGTGGTGAGTCTTCTCTGCATTTTCTTTCCTTGGAGAGGAGGTCCGTACACCACAGAATTCTTCAGGGCAATGAAGGATTAGGCTAAGTGCAGTGAGATTGTATCATATATATAGGGCTTGGCTTCCTGATCAATGGTCCACTACCAAAAGGAAGCCAAGCCCTGTCACCCTTTACAACAAAACAAAATGTTGAAATTAAACTTAAACTTGGACTGTTAGAGATGACTGTTTCCTTAACATATTGTAAAATTGAGTTGGATACCAACCAATAATCAATACGTGACCTGCTTTGACCATTAGGTTTGTGCCAGGTGAATTGTTTTACATCTTTGTTTAACAATCTCCACACATCTATTAATTTAGTATCATTAGCGAAATTTTCAAATATTGGGTTTTTATGTTCTCTTGAAAATTTTGAAGGCCATCTATCCAACCATTCATCAGGAGTCACATTGAATCACCTCCAACTACTATATAATCAGTAGGGAATTTGGTGTAAAGTTCCTTTATAACTGTAGAAATTTGATGCAGCAGGTTCTTATTCTCTTGATCATTGTTGTATCCATAAACATTAACCAAAATAATCAGAGTATTATCGGTATTTAACACACAGGCAACCCAATGTCCATTTTTGTCTGCCATGTTGCACAAAAGCCTACCAGGACATCTGTTGAAGCAAATAGCCGACCTGTTTGTACCATGACTAAAAAAATTTATCTCCCCATTGTTGTGACCAAAATTTCACATCAGCTTCCTCAGAATGAGTTTCCTGGGGAAAAAACAATTTGCCTGTTGCCCCAGAACAGAAAAACAGCTTTGCGCTTAATTGAGTCTTTAAGTCCCCTTGTGTTAATTCATTTTTACTTCTTACACTGTTCAACTAAAAACACTTTCAGAGGAAAGAGCAGGGAACTCACGTGACCCGGCAGTTGCGCTGCTTCTTCCGGTCTAAGCGCTCGTGTTTCCGGTCCGCCCACTGACAACAGCTACAGCCGCAGCAGTTTACGGCAGGTCGCGACCAGGCGCTCCCTCGTGAGCTCGGGGATTGGATCGGCTGACGGACCGGAGAGTCGGAGTGAGCCTCGGATCGGACCGTAAGTGCGCATGCTCAGTCGGCTGGTTCCTCAGCTGTTTGTCGGCTCGGAGAGTGTCAGTCAGCAGACGATACAAGTTTGGAGCCAAATTTCATTTAGCTATTAAAACACTTCACGTCTCCTACGGAGCAGCAGGTCTCTGTCTTCACGTCAATAAAGGTGAGATTTGATTGTTCGGTATCGTTCTCACTAAAGACCAACAAAGACGAGGCTCATTAAACTTCAGTTTCAGCCGGTGCTCATTGAGCTCGGTCTCTGAGAGGCAGCGGGCATCTCCAGGTGAGCTGTAGAGCTGGGAATGGATCCTTGACTCTTCAGCTCAAAAAGCAAAGAAATCTTCTGCAGTGAAAAAGCAAAGATAAGGCTGAAGATTTTTATAAAGAACTCTTCAATGATGAACTCTTATGAGAACGCTGCTGTCTTCCTCCTCTCTAAACAACACATTTATTATTACTCAGCTTCCTACAAGCATGTGTGATGTCATCTTCATAAACTGGAGCTTTTGTTTCTTTGTCTGGAATTCTGATGTTGTTGAAACTGTGATGAAGAGGTCAGAGCTCTGTTCCAGGAGGAAGTCTTCTGTTGGAATCGCCTCGTCTCTGGTATTACCTGGAAGAAGGACGTGTCCTTTAAACGTGTCCACAGGTGTGTCCTACCATAGGTTTCCTTAAAACAGTCAAACTGTGATGCCACACACGAGTCTGTTCCTTTGTTCTGGCGTGCTCACACTGCACACGTTTATGTCAGACTATAAAAAGTGATCCCAGTGGTTTTGGAACGGCGTTTTATCCGGACCACATCAGGACAACAAGTTGTGAAACGTTGTGTGCTGTATGTATTTCATGTAATCTGTGTGCGACTGAGGTAGCTGCTGCACTTGGACTTTGTTCTTTTGTGGAATAAAGTTTTTCTAGCAGCTCGCCATCATTTGATCCTCCTGCAGAGGCTGTGTGTGTGACTCTCACACGTCAGCTGACTGAGTCCTCTGTCTCCACAGGTCGTCCTGATGGAGGCGCTGTCCTGCGGGGAGCGGCGTCTGGGCTCTGAGGAAGAGTACGCCGCCCCAGCTGTGGGAGTGAGTTTGTGTGACTCCGCCCCGTTGGTGTGGAGGATGCAGGACCTGAGGGCTGTTAGGGCTCAAGGCCTGGTGGGGGCACTCCTGGGGTCGCTGCCCCGAACGCCCCGACAGAACGGGCGCCTGGGTCGACCGCTGCTGCTGCTGCCGGAGGAGGAGGGGCTGCTGAGGGAGCGCCGCGCCGCTGCAGCCCTGCCGGACCGCTGCCAGGTCAGAGCGGGTCGTTAGAGGTGCTGGCGCTCATCGTGGCACCTCATTAAGCTGGCCGCCATGTTGGCTGTTCCGAGGTCACTGTCACCCTGTACGTACAGTTAGCGTGCCAGGCTGGAGACATGTTTATTTTAACACGGGACTCTGTGGCACAGACTCACTGCTGGTTGTCATAGGAACTGCAAGGCCGAGCGTCCTGTGTGTTTGATGTGTTGTTGTTGTTCTCAGCAGGATTGGGGGGGGGCGGAGCTCCGTCAGAAGCACGAGGAGGAGGAGAAGAGGAGCTTTGAGGAGCAGAGCGTCCTCGCACTGGAGGACAGGAAGTTGGCGCTGCTCCGAGCTATGACAGGTGAGTGTTGCCGTGATAAGGTTTCTGCATTCTGTACCTGGCGGCTGCGCTCACGGTGCCCGTCCTCTCAGGTGCAGAGTCTGGCGCTACAAGTGCAGATGAAGCCCTGCGGCGCCGCCTGCAGGCTCTGGACCAGAACTTCACCTTCCCGCAGTCAGCAATGGCAGTCCAGCTGAGCACGGCGAGGGCGGGGCTAAGTTACTGTCCTGAAGCTCGAGCCTTCCTGCAGGTCTACGGGCCAACTGGGGCTGAGCCCCGCTGTGACGCCAGGTACCAGGTGTTCAGAGACCTACGGGGGCGGGGCTTCTACCTGACCTCAGCAGGAAAGTTTGGAGGAGACTTCCTGGTGTATCCAGGTGAGTGAGGAGCTCAACACCTGACCAGAATGATTCCTGAGGCTGACAGCCTGACATCACTGCTGACGTCAGTGATGTCAGGCTCCTGCTGACTCTGTGCGGTCATGTCTCGTCAGGTGACCCTCTGCGGTTCCACGCTCACTTTATCGCCGTCTGTGTGTCTCTGGATGAGTCCGTGTGTTTGCTGGATGTCCTCGCCGTGGCTCGTCTGGGATCCAACGTGAAGAAGACGGTCCTTCTGTGTTCGCCGGGGCCAGACGCCAGGGTCTGCTACACGTCGCTTCAGTGGAGCGGGATGATTTAAACCCGGGGGACAGGACAGACGGCGCCCGCCGGCCCATGTTAAGGCAGGTCCGCATCCTGCATCTAAAACCTGTTTCTGTAAGTTTGAGGCTGAAGAACAACTGCAGGAGGTCATGTGACTGACAGGACGGAGCAGGGCCCGGCCTCTAAAGGACAGTAGAGCGTGATCGGTCTGCTCTTTGTTTCTGCGTGGCGAGCGTCACAGAGACAGCTCTCTGCAGCTCAGACTCATCCACGCGGTTTCTCTGATGAAGCCTGCCGTGCAGCCGAGTCCAGCTCTGACCTCCGAGCCGTTCGACAACTTTGTCTTAAAGCAGCGTGCTGGAGGTGAAAGGGCCCCGACAAACCCCGCCCACTTCTTTATTTCTTTTCATTAGTGTCAGTGCGAGGAAACAAAGGACAGCTCTCCTTTTTTCAAAGATTGTATTTTCTCAGTGAGTCATTGTGTTGAAATAAAAGTGATGTGGCATTGATCTGTGATTTCTGCCCTGACCGGCAGACCTGCTGTGAACACGAGCCACACGAGGCAGTGACACTGAACAGAGGATGATCTGATATCCTCGTGTTGTTCCCACATCATCATAATAAATGTTGTCCCAGGTTCAACATTGCAACTGACCAATCACATTGTTGTGATGTCATACTTTTGCAAGCCAAGCAATTGATTCATTTATGACATTCCAGTGTTGCAAGGACAGCATGTGTAATGCTTACGGTTTATTAAAGAACAGTATCCTGAAATGCAAAGAATTACAGCTGCTGGATCGGCGACAGCGGCGGTTTCTCGCAAGTTCAGTAGATTTTTTTTTTTTTTTTTTTTTTTTTTTTTTTTCAGCGTTTTTTCCGAAGTCACAAAAGTATGACGTCACAACAATGTGATTGGTCAGTTGCAATGTTGAACCTGGAACAACATTTATTATGATGATGTGGGAACAACACCAACACGAGGATATCTGTGCATGAACAGACGTGATAAAAGGTAACGACGCCAACAAGGATCAGAGCCGAGAGAAAATCAAACACACCCAAATTTACTGCAAAGTTTATAATAATAAAAAGCTCTGGGAGAAGGTAGGGCTCCTCAATTAATTGAATTTTAATCACGATTACAATCTGGGCTTTCAACGATCATTAAAAATGACTGAGCCGATTATTAGCCCCTCCCTCGTGCTTTACTCTCACGCTGCTCTGTGTGGCAAATCAAGCGCACCTCTCTGCATTTCGAACACGCGTCACAACAATTAAGAGGACCTGAGGGAAGCTCGGAAAGCTAAGCAGAAGTTATTTGGAGAGGAGAGTGACTGCTGTTGGTTGAAGAGGTAAAAAGCTTCAGTGGTGTGGAAACATTATGGGTTCAGTCAGACGTGGATCAAGTAGACACAGTGTGTAAACTTTGCTACAGTAGCTGCACCACAGAGCAACACTGCAAAGTTCACTAAACACAGACGTTTACATTTTTCATTGATTTCTTATATTGCAAACATTTGCACTGTTATCAGTATTTGCACTATTTTATATTATTTTTTAAAGTCATTATTCAACACATTGTTATTATTAAATAAATATCGTCAAATAATCGAGATCTCAATGTCAGTGAAAATAATCGTGATTATCATTTTTGCCATAATCGAGCAGCCCTAGGAGAAGGTATTGATCAGTCTCTGTGCACTTGACCCCACCCACACCAAAGTGATCACATCTGTATGTCTCTGTTTCACGCATCATTCTGTTATCAGCAGCTGAATGTCAAACAATCACCTGGATCCAGTGATGATCAATAATTATAGATGTTTTTAATCTTCTCTTCTTCTTCAGAGTATTAGAAATAATTTACAACTACCTTTGATGTCACAGTCTTTATGATAAGAACCAATCGCAGCAGCTCTCCCTGAAGTCATCAATGACCTGAGGATCAATAATTTTTATTGATCTCACTGTCGATGATGTTCTGACTCAGGTGGTTACCAGGTTAGGCTCCTGATTGGCTCGTACTGCACGGTTACTGTGTAACCTTGGTTCTCTTAGTGAGAGACTATCTCTCCACACTGTTACATATTCCATATGTACGGGGTACCTTGGTCGTGGTGCGTGGATACTTCTTTAAGATGCTTCGGCACGCCTGGCCACGCCCCACAGCTCACGTATAAAACAGTTGTGCAGACGTCACGCCGGTGATAGAACGCGTCTCCCAGCAGCCTGATGGTGGAGAGATAGGCTACGTTCACTCTGCAGGTCTTGATGCTCAATTCTGATTTTTTGATCAAATCTGATTTTTTTGTCTGCTCGTTCACACTACAAATAAAATGCGACAGCAAACGCGCTCTAGTGTGAACCCTCAAAGCGGCCCGCATGCGCAAAAGAAGACGTCACACACAACGCGCTCTGTTTAGACCCAGAGCAAACAATGTTTGACTGATGGCCTTAATATAAAGACTTCGGACTTTACATTTCCCAATTTTTGCTTTAAGTTATTTTGTTATTTACATAATAATGTAAATAACCTAATAATGATCCTTGTTGCTGTTTTAGAGGAGCGGTGCTTCAAAGGATAGCTGCAGATTTCTGTCAGAATCTGCAGATTATACAGTACAAATAAAATGTTCACGTTGTCTTCCCAACAGTTTCACTGACATCTACCATGGATGTCCAGGAAGCGTTCACCATGTCTGCTCCACCGCTGATAATTGGCGTCTGTCTTGTGTCAGTGACGTAAAAGACGGATTTAATGCGACATGACCATCAAACAGCAGGTTTACTAACAAAACACCATATTTCTGTCATTATTTTAAGGATGTGGAAATGTACATACAATCAATATCAGACTCCACCAACAAAAAGGCTCTCAAAACAACTTGTGTATGTGGATTTTTGCGTGTATTCTTATAATTGTTACCTTTTTCTTTTACCCCTGGCTTTGTGTGTTCATGTTCTGTTGTTTTGTATACTTCATCTGTTCGTATGTTTTTGTTTTTGTTTTGACACTTTTTATTTGTTTAGGAACATTTTTATGCAACAAGATAAAATAGAAAAAGAAAAAACAGAAACAGTATGAGGTCATGGGAAGATAACATACACCTGTACATACATCTGCACATCCACACATACATACGTCAACAAGTCTGCATTACTAATTCTATGCATTAAAGGGTGCTGCCACAAGCTGTAAAGTCCAGCCATTTTCTCCACCGTCTCCTTCCCAAATCTCCCTGCAGTCGCAGAGTGAAAGTCATACATTCCATCAATTTGACGTCTTCCACTATAGAGGTAAAAAGTGTTACAGTGGGAGGATCTCTACAGAGCCAGCGTTTTGTTATGGCCTTCTTCGCAGAAGCCAAGAGAACTTTCAGAAGGTAAACATCATCTGCAGCTAAATCGTCTGTAAAATACCCCAGATACAATGAGGTAAATGTACGAGACACGTGGAATCCCAACACCTCTGTAATTATCTTTATAACTTCCGTCCAGAAGGGTTGTATGAGTGGGCAGGACCAGAATACATGACCGTAATCAGCCACGTCTTCCCCACAACTCCTCCAGCAAAACGCAGGTGTAGCACTGAATTTAGACTTCTGTTTAGGCGTTATGAAATAGCGTATAATGTTCTTCCAGCAGAAGTCCCGCCACATGTTGGAGTTAGTCGTGGTAAACTGTGTCTCCCAGATCTGTGCCCACCCATCTTCTGTAATCACAATGTCCATTTCTTTTTCCCATTTCTGCTTTATGTAAATCGTTGAGTGCCCTTTGAGCTTAGTCAGACATTTATACAATTTACTTATCAAGGCTCTGTTACTCCCAGAGTCATAAGCATCAATGAAAATATTAACAATCGAGAAGTCTCCACGGACACAGCTCTTCAGTCTTTTGCCAATATAGTCACGGAGTTGCAAGTATTGAAAAAAGTCTTGTTTCCCGAGATCGTAAGTCTTGCATAGGGTATCAAAAGCCATAATTTTAGATTTTACAATAACCAAACACCCAGCAGTGATTCCATGCCACACCCATTGTTTAAATCTACTATCGTGGGAAGCAGGTAGAAAATCAGGGTCACCTCAGAAGTTTTATCTCTTCCTGGAGTTGTGCCTGCTTGACCACTCCCCTCCATATTTTTAATGTAAAAGTGACCCAGTGGCTGGGCGTCAAGGTATCGTCCAAATCAGAAGCTGCGTGACCAAGTCTAGACTGGATTGGCGTGTCTGAGAGAGACATCTCAATCGTCTTCCACCTCGCACAAAAAGATGGATTACACCAACACACCAAGGACCTCAGCTGAGCAGATAAGTAGTAATTCCTCAATGAAGGTAGAGCCAAGCCCCCTTTGTCTTTCGGCACCTGCAAAGTAGAGAACTTCACCCGTGGTCTTTTGTTAAGCCAAATGAATCTCGAAATCTGCTTATTCCATTCCCTGAATTGCTTCTCTGGAATTTGAATAGGTAAAGCAAGAAAAAGATAGAGTAGTTTGGGGAGAATATTCATTTTAATTATCTGTATCCTGTTGCCAAGGTCGAGAGGGAGCAAGGCCCAAATGTTGAGATCGCTATATATTTCTCTATTAATACGACTGTAATTAATATCGTACAGTTGTGTCAGATCTCTAGGCAGAAACACTCCCAAATATTTAATAGCAGTTGCCTCCCAATTAAACTTGAATTTTGCCAGTAGTGTCAGGTCCGGAGAAAAATTAAATGACAGAACTTGAGTTTTTTTGACATTAAGGACATACCCTGAATACAGGTCATATGTTTCCAACATCCCCATTAATACTGGTATACCTGAGCTGGGATCCATGATTGTCACCAAGACATCGTCTGCGTATAAACACACCTTGTACTCGTCCCCTCCTATTACAATCCCTTTCAACGATGTTTCCTGACGTATAGCCTGGGCTAGAGGTTCGATAAACAAGTTGAAGAGGAAGGGGCTTGCTGGACACCCCTGTCTACATCCTCGTTCTAAAAAAATAGTATCGGAGAGGCTACCGTTAATTTTTATTCTGGCAGTAGGGAGAGAATAAAGAGCTTGGAAACATCTTATAAACTCGCTACAGAAACCAAATCTTTTCATCACTAGGAAGAGGAAGTCCCAATTCACTGAATCATATGCTTTTTCAGCATCTGCTAAGAATAATTGAGCTTTTTTTCTTATTATTAATGTGTTCGATGATGTGTAAAGCTCGTCTAATATTATCGTGGGTTTGTCTATTTTTCAAGAAACCCGTTTGGTCTTCATCAATCAAAGAAGGCATTACAGCATCCATTCTTCGCACCAAAATAGTTGTGTATAGTTTATAGTCTGAGTTCAGGACACTTATCGGCCTATAAGATTTGCAGTTTAGTCTATCCTGTCCCCCCTTTGGCAAAACTGATATGAAGGCCTCCTTCCAAGAGGGAGGTACCAGACCTCCTTTCAAAATATAGTTAAAACTAGTTTCCAACAGGGGAAGAAGGCTTTCCCTCATGGTTTTGTACCATTCGGCAGGGAGCCCGTCGGTACCTGGTGATTTATTGGATTTAAGGCTGGAGATAGCTTTAATTATTTCTTCCCGAGATATTAAGGACGTTAACTTACTATTTGCTTCTCGACCAATCGTAGGCAGGTCTAAGGAATTCAAAAAGTCAGTCATCTTATTTACATCACCCTGAGTAGATTGACTATATAAGGATTTGTAATACTTTTCAAACGCTTTTTGAATTTCATCCAGGTCAGTTACAACATTGTTACCAACCGGGTCTCTAATCTTATAAATATTATTTTCAGCTTGCTGTTTTCTAATCCGCCACGCCAACTGCTTCGCCACCTTAGGCCCCGCCTCATAATACCTCTGTTTCATGAATCTTATGTTTTTCTCTACTTCTTCGCTCAATATCTTATCTATCTCCTGCTTAATCGGTCTGATCTGGTGGGTTACTGTAGTATTTTTATCCTTTAGACCTGACTGTTCCAAGGCCATTAATCTATCCTGCAGTTGTAACAATTCTTGTGACTTTTTCTTTTTAATCACGGTCGACCACGCAATTATTTTTCCTCTGAGGACAGCTTTGGCTGCATCCCACACAATACTGTGATTTGTCTCTCCATTATTGTCCTGCAGGTACAAGTTAAGATCGGCTGTCATTTGTTTCACAAAAGCGGGGTCATTTAACATACCGGTATTTAGTCTCCACAAAGTTGTCTTCCGTGTCCCGTCCAAATGTAACGTTATATAAAGTCCACTGTGGTCAGAGACATCTCTTGGACCTATTCTGCAATCTTTTATCCTGTGTAAATCCCTATTAAACATAAAACAGTAATCTATCCTCGAATACACTGAGTGTCGAGCAGAGTAAAAAGTGAATCCTGACGCTGACCCATGGATAGATCGCCACACGTCAATAAGCCCTAATTCCGTTAACATTCCTTTAACCCGTTTCCCTCCAGACGTGCTTTTCTTGGCCCTATTATTTGAGTCTAATCTGGGATTTAACAGTAAATTAAAATCTCCTGCACAAATAAGAGTTCCCACCGTTTCCTTAGAGATCAAATCAAATATCTTCTTAAAGAAGCTTGCGTTGCTTCCTGGGGGTGCATAGACATTTAATAGTGTCACCGCCTTATTCTCTATTCTACCTTTTACTAAAACAAACCGACCTTCCTTATCACTTAGAGTAGATATATGTTCAAATTTTATTTTATTTGAGATAAGGATAGCTACTCCTCGTTTTTTCCCGGCCCTATACGATGAATAGAATGTATGTCTGAAACCCATCTTTTTTAATTTCTCATGTTCTGCATTATCTAGATGAGTTTCTTGCCAATATGCCAAATCTACTGTCTCCTTTTTCAATTTGGCAATTAATTTGCTTCTTTTAATAGGGCTATTCAGGCCATTTACATTTAGTGACAGCATTTTATAGAAATTATAAGCCATCAAGTGGATATGTGGAATACAACATAATCCTCGGCAGCTTGGGTCACGGTATTATATAGGACATTGCCTGACGCATAAAACACTCGCATCTTACTTAGTGGTGTCTGGAAGCGGATCCCGCTGTCCTTCAAAGCCTTCTTAACTGGAATATATTCCCGTCTCCTTTTCTGCACTTCCAGGGAGTAGTCATGATCGAAATACACCCGTTTGTTTTGGATATGTACCCCTTTGTTCCACGCCGTGCGGAGAATCTCTTCTTTAACAGAGAACCGGAGGAAGCGCACTATTATTGAGCGTGGTGGGGCGTTCGGGGGTGGTTTTGGTCCCAACGCGCGGTGTGCGCGCTCAATGCCGAGGGCACGGTCCGGGCCGAAATCTTCGCCTAGGTGTTCTTTGATCAGATTTTCGACAAAGGTAGTCACCGACGAGCCCTCCGAGTTTTCCGGTACGCCGTAGATCCGGATGTTTTTGTGCCTAGCGCGGCCCTCCATATCGGACACCTTTTCCTGAAGCGCCCGTTGATTTTCCAACAGCTGCACAAGTGTATCCCTAACACCAATGTCCCAGCGTTCCGAGTCAGCCATGTTGTCCTCGACGTGCTTTAGCCGACCAGTCATTTCCTCCACCTGATCCGCCATCTCGTGTAATCTTTGATTCAATTCCTTAGAGAGTTCGGCCATTTGCTTCTTTATATCCTCCCGAAATTCCGTACCGAATGCTTTGAAGTCACTTTTCAATTCGGTTCGCAATGTAGCCATTTCGGCCACCAGTACGCTACTCATAATTCAATTCAATTCAATTCAATTTTATTTATATAGTGCCAAATCACAACATAAGTTGCCTCAAGGCACTTCATAGATACAGAGAAAAACCCAACAATCATATGACCCCCTGTGAGCAGCACTTTGGCAACAGTGGGAAGGAAAAACTCCCTTTTAACAGGAAGAAACCTCCGGCAGAACCAGGCTCAGGGAGGGGCGGGGCAATTTGCTGCGACCGGTTGGGGTGAGAGAAGGAAGACAGGATAAAGACATGCTGTGGAAGAGAGACAGAGGTTAATAACAGATATGATTCAATGCAGAGAGGTCTGTTAATACATAGTGAGTGAGAAAGGTGACTGGAAAGGAAAAACTCAATGCATCATGGGAATCCCCCGGCAGCCTAAGTCTATTGCAGCATAACTAAGGGAGGATTCAGGGTCACCTGGTCCAGCACTAACTATATGCTTTAGCAAAAAGGAAAGTTTGAAGCCTGATCTTGAAAGTAGAGATAGTGTCTGTCTCCTGAATCCAAACTGGAAGCTGGTTCCACAGAAGAGGGGCCTGAAAACTGAAGGCTCTGCCTCCCATTCTACTTTTAAATACTCTAGGAACAACAAGTAGGCCTGCAGAGCGAGAGCGAAGCGCTCTAATAGGCTGATATGGTACTACAAGGTCATTAAGATAAGATGGGGCCTGATTATTTAAGACCTTGTATGTGAGGAGCAGGATTTTGAATTCAATTCTGGACTTAACAGGAAGCCAAAACAGGAGAAATCTGCTCTCTCTTTCTAGTCCCTGTCAGGACTCTTGCTGCAGCATTTTGGATCAGCTGAAGGCTTTAAGGGAGTTTTTTGGACTTCCTGATAATAATAAATTACAGTCGTCCAGCCTGGAAGTAATAAATGCATGAACTAGTTTTTCAGCGTCACTCTGAGACAGGATATTTCTAACTTTAGAGATGTTGCACAAATGGAAGAACGCAATCTTACATATTTGTTTAATATGTGCGTTGAAGGACATGTCCTGGTCAAAAATGACTCCAAGGTTCCTCACAGTGTTACTGGAGGCCACGGTAATGCCATCCAGAGTAAGAATCTGGTTAGATATCATATTTCTAAGCTTTTCAGGGCCGAGTACAATAACCTCAGTTTGATCTGAATCAAGAAGTAGAAAGTTAGCGGCCATCCAGGTCTTTATGTCTTTAAGACATTCCTGCAGTTTAACTCATTGGTGTGTGTTATCTGGCTTCATGGACAGATAGAGCTGGGTGTCATCTGCATAGCAGTGTAAATGTATGCTATGTCTTCTAATGATGCTGCCTAAGGGAAGCATGTATAATGTAAACAGAATTGGTCCTAGCACTGAACCCTGTGGAACTCCATAATTAACCTCAGTGTGTGAAGAGGACTCTCCATTTACATGCACAAACTGGAGTCTATTAGATAGATATGATACAAACCACTGCAGTGCAGTACCTGTAATACCTACAGCATGTTCTAATCGCTCTAATAGGATATTATGGTCGACAGTATCGAACGCTGCACTGAGGTCTAGCAGGACAAGCACAGAGATGAGTCCACTGTCAGAGGCCATAAGAAGATCATTTGTAACCTTCACTAAAGCTGTTTCTGTGCTGTGCTGAGCTCTGAAACCTGACTGAAACTCTTCAAATAAACCTCTGCAGATGATCTGTTAGCTGTTTGACAACTACTCTTTCAAGGATGTTTGATATGAAAGGAAGGTTGGAGGTTGGCCTATAATTAGCTAAGACTGCTGGGTCTAGAGATGCTTTTTGAGTAAAGGTTTAACTACAGCCAGCTTGAAGGCCTGTGGTACATAGCCGATTATTAGAGATAGGTTGATCATATTTAAGATCGAAGAATTAATTAATGGCAGGACTTCTTTGAGCAGTTTTGTAGGAATGGGGTCTAAAAGACACGTTGATGGTTTGGAGGAAGTAATTATTGAAGTTAACTCAGAAAGATCAATTGGAGAAAAAGAGTCTAACTTAACATCAATGGTACTAAGAGTAGCTGTAGATAATATTACATCTGTGGGATGATTACTGGTAATTTTTTCTCTAATGATAAAAATGTTATTTGTGAAGAAGTTCATGAAGTCATTACTAGTTAACGTTAAAGGGATTGTTGGCTCAAAAGAGCTCTGACTGTTTGTCAGCCTGGCTACAGAGCTGAAGAGAAACCTGGGGTTGTTCTTATTTTCTTCAATCAGTGATGAATAGTAAGATGTTCTGGCTTTGCGGAGGGCTTTCTTATAAAGCAGCAAACTATTTCTCCAGGCTAAATGATGATCCTCTAAATTTGTGACACGCCATTTCCTCTCCAGATTACGAGTCATCTGCTTTAGGCTACGTGTTTGAGAATTATACCACGGAGTCAGGTACTTCTGATTAGAGACCTTAGTTTTCACAGGAGCTACAGTATCCAGAGTCGTACGTAGTGAGGAGGTGAAATTATTAACAAGATAATCGACCTCTGTTGGGGTAGCGTTCAGATAGCTGCTCTGCTCTGTGTTGGTACAGGGCATTTAAGATGATAACAGTGGGTGGATTATATTCTTAAACTTAGTTACAGCGCTTTCAGAAAGACATCTACTGTGATAAAGTCTACTCTCCACCGCTGTGTAATCAATTATTGTAAATGTAAATGTTATCAGGAAATGATCAGACAGCAGAGGGTTTTCAGGAAACACTGTTAAATGTTCAGTTTCTATGCCATATGTTAAAACAAGATCTAGAGTGTGATTAAAGTGGTGGGTGGGTTCTTTTACATTTTGAGAGAAGCCAATTGAGTCTAATAACAGATTAAATGCCATGTTGAGGCTGTCGTTTTTAGCATCTACATGGATGTTAAAATCACCCACAATAATTATTTTATCTGAGCTCAGAACTAAATTAGATATAAAGTCTGAGAAATCAGACAGAAACTCTGTGTAAGGCCCAGGTGGACGATGATAACAAGTAAGACTGGTTTCAGAGTTTCACAGCTGGGGTGGACGAGGCTAAGCATCAGGCTTTCAAATGAATTAAAAGTCTGTCTTGGTCTTTCATTAATTAATAGGCTGGTGTGAAAAATTGCTGCCACACCGCCCCCTCGGCCTGTGCTTCGAGGTTTCTGGTAGTTAGAATGACTCGGGGGTGTTGATTCATTTAAACTAACATAATCATCCTGCTAAAACCAGGTTTCTGTAAGGCAGAGTAAATCGATTTGTTGATCAATTATTAAGTCATGTACTAACAGAGACTTGGAGGAGAGAGACCTAATATTTAATAATCCACATTTCACTGTTTTACTCTTTGGTTCAGATGTGGATACTTTATTGTTCTTTCTTTGTAATTGTTTATGTTTAAGTTGTTTGTTGCTGGTTTTTAGTTTGTTTTTTGTCTGTTTGGGAGCTGACACAGTCTCTATGGAGATGGGTTTTTGGGGGGGTAGCAGGAGGAGAGAAGCTGCAGAGAGGCGTGTAAGACTCCGACACAGCATCCCGAAGCCAACCCAGACCTTCTCCTCGGTCGCCATCTTGTCCCGATGCGAGGCTTGCCTCACTAGCCGCGGCGTCCTTCTCCATTTCACAGTCAAGAATGTTTCGTAGCCCGTATCCTCCCTTTTTAGATTTATCCCCACTCATTCTTGCGTCGAAAAATGGCAGTGTAGCCCCAATACAGCTCTCGAGTCCGGGGAAACACACGGTTGGTGCCGGAGGTCACTCTCTATGCGGCCATGCGGTGCTACGAGCCACCGGAAGTCCCCATCTGTTCGTATGTTGTATACTCATTGTTTGTTAAATAAAGTTTATATAAAAAAAATAAAAATAAAAAAAAAACCATCAAACAGCAGTCGCTTTCTAAAACATCGGATTCAGCACCACATACGAAAGTGACCCAGGTCGGATTTGAAAATATCGGATTTGTGCCGTTCACACTGTCACACCATGATCGGATATGGGTCGCATAGAAATTCGATGCGCTTTCGCCTGCAGTGTGAACGTAGCCTAAGAGGACCCAGGTTACACAGTAACCGTGCGATCTCTAGCTGGTCGCATAAACCTATGACATGTGGGAAATACGCCAGATAGAGAGATGGCGCTACAGGCTGGAGAGCTCTCACTCGCCACAGCGAGGGCCGACTGGCGTGTAAGCCGGCAAAGCGGGCAACACGCCAGGGGAACAGCCTACAGTAGCAGGCCAAGCTAGGGATGACACCTGTCCATCCGAAGAGCCGAAGCCGAGGGGGACTGGCAGCCTCGCCTGCTGAAGTGGAGGGCTGAGCGAGGCGACAACCCGAAGGTCCACCCCCAGCACCGTCACCACGTGCTGTCCGCAGACAGAGGAGCCTCAAGAGTCAACTTGAGGACGATACACTCGTGCACAGCTGGCGCCGCAGGCTGGAACACACACGCTCGCTGGCTGACGTATCAGACACAGCGTGGTGCGGCTGGCGCATAAACCAGCAAAGTTCGGGCAAGACGCCAGGGGGAAACAGCATGCAGTTGCATGAGCAGCAGTAATAGCAGTGGCTCAAGCTGCAGAGGCGAGGAGCCGCCCCACTCGAGCAATGACAGGAGCCCCGCTGGTCATGTGAACCACGCACGTGAGCTGTGGGGCGTGGCCTGGCACGCCGGAGTGTCTTAAAGAAGTATCCACGCGCCACGACCAAGGGAGATCGTACCCCGTACATATGGAATATGTAACGGTGTGGAGAGATAGTCTTGATGTGCTAGAGAACTCCAGGGTTGAAGTTTTCGTGTTTCAATCAGCCGCGTTCGAGCTTCTCGGGTGTCGGTCCGTCCTACACACAGGCAGCTCTGATCACTGCTGGCTGAAGCTTTTAGACCTGAACAGAGTTGAGAGGTCGGAAAGTCGGCTCTGAAACACAGACTCAGGAACCTCGAGCTCACTTTAGTCACCAGAACTTTTGCCTGAGAATGTTGTAACCTTGGATAACTCCGACATTGCTCCATGCTCCCGTATCCAGCTGCTCGGTTTACTGTAACGCTGTTTCATCTTCAGACATGTGACCACAGACCTGTGGCCACGGTGCTGAAGGCCCTTCTATCCTTTGTGTTGGCCCCAGTGTGTTGATGCGTGCTGTATAAATACAACAGTAATGTGCAAAAGTCTTGAGTCAGATGTTCTTGTAGTTTTTAACTGGAGAGCAACAGCTCTCCAGCAAAGAAGCCGTTTTAAACTGTCTTTAGGCTCTTTGTCAGCAGCAGCCTGTCATGCCAAAGGTAAAATCAGAGGAAGCTGATCATGTTCACTGAAGCCTCGGACGGCTTTCAGGAAGCCGTGGGCCTCCTCAGAGCCGGACCTCACTGAAGCAGTGTGACAGGGAACAGAAACCTCCAAGCCCGGAGATCACACCAAACAAACACAAGTTTCCATGGATGTTTAAACATGAGTCAGATTTATTTCTGTTACATTTCAAAGGAACAGAAGACTTTCAGCTAAACGAAGATCAAACAATTTAAGATGAGGACACGAGACTGAAACATCATCAAAGACAAACACCAGTTTGGTTCAAAGGTTAAACGTTGGGCAGACGTGACGCTACTACAGAGCCGCCTTCAGCTTCACCCAGAAACACGGAGACAAGAACAGGAAGTCGTCAGGGTCTGATGACAGAGACGAGTCCAGAGGACAGCAGGGAATAACGTGGGATGCAAACAGGCTGGAGTCTGGATTCATTTTACCTCCAGACGCTCTGTTTGTGCTCGGTTGTGTTCGCTGATTCGTCAGTGACCACGGTGACCTTGCCAACACCTCTGGTCCGAATCATCAGTGGTTACTGAAGACGTGAGGTTCGTAACGGGACTTTTAACATCTGGTTTCCTATAATGGTAAAAACAGTCGGGAGTGCTGTGACGACCGCAGACCAGTGTTTGTGGTGATGTTCAGTAGAAGGGGGAGGTGCCGTTCCAGGCGATCACAGCTCCGTCCCACTTGGTCCTGATGGTCATCTCCAGTGAGGGAAACCGTTTCTCTGGATCTCCTCCATCTCTGGACGACGCCTCCCAGTGGTGGGAGTGAGTATCTGTACAGGAAACAGGAAACAGATGGTGGATGAAGCACGAGAGGGATCCCGGTCAGACCTGCAGACGTGCGACCGCAACGCTCACCGACTGTCAGCCTGGCCGTCGCTGTCTGCGAGCTCTGCCCACAGTAGTAGTACAGCTGGAACAGATGCTCCGCCCTCCAGTCTGACAGCAGCGAGCGTGTGGCGCTGAACAGGACCGAGCAGCTGCTGTTGATGCTGCAAACCCACACCGGGAACCTGGGAGTCTTCAGCATGCTGCCCACCTGCAGACGGAGGGAGACAGGCAGGGGGCGCTCTTCTGACTGTAAGAACTCAGCTGTTTAACTTAAAGAGCCTCGTGGAGAAAGTCTCTGATGTAGGTGGAGGTGGTTGGTCAGTGCCTAATGGCACCTGTTGGCTAATATTAGTTTTTGGTTTTGTTTGAAGGTGGAGAGGGTGGAGTGCTTGGATATCAGCTAACAGGGAGTGTTTAGCAAGCTGCATCCATAAAATGATGAAATCCTAGTATCGCTCTCACCCAAATTAACGGTACACCCGCATCAACGAGGCCACGCCCCTAACAGAATGATCCAGGTGGATGAGTGATAACACATTATCCACAGGTCCTCAGTCATGGTTATCGTGGAAAGAAAAGCATCTGGACTACTTGGAGGCGTTTCATCTGAGAAGCTTCTCCAGCTCTGAGGCAGAGGATCAATAGGGGATCCACGACCCTCTTAGGGACACTCCCTATAGGGCCACCATCTGCTCTCAGAACTGAAGAAGCTTCTCGGATAAAACGTCTTCAAGAAGCTTAAAGAAATCCAGACGCTTTTCTTTCCATGCTCCTTAGATCCACCCTATTAGAGCACTTCGCTCTCGCTCTGCAGGCCTACTTGTTGTTCCTAGAGTATTTAAAAGTAGAATGGGAGGCAGAGCCTTCAGTTTTCAGGCCCCTCTTCTGTGGAACCAGCTTCCAGTTTGGATTCAGGAGACAGACACTATCTCTACTTTCAAGATTAGGCTTCAAACTTTCCTTTTTGCTAAAGCATATAGTTAGGGCTGGACCAGGTGACCCTGAATCCTCCCTTAGTTATGCTGCAATAGACGTAGGCTGCCGGGGGATTCCCATGATGCATTGAGTTTTTCCTTTCCAGTCACCTTTCTCACTCACTATGTATTAACAGACCTCTCTGCATTGAATCATATCTGTTATTAACCTCTGTCTCTCTTCCACAGCATGTCTTTATCCTGTCTTCCTTCTCTCACCCCAACCAATCACAGCAGATGGCCCCGCCCCTCCCTGAGCCTGGTTCTGCTGGAGGTTTCTTCCTGTTAAAAGGGAGTTTTTCCTTCCCACTGTCGCCAAAGTGCTGCTCATAGGGGGTCATATGATTGTTGGGTTTTTCTCTGTATCTATGAAGCGCCTTGAGGCGACTTTTGTTGTGATTTGGCGCTATATAAATAAAATTGAATTGAATCCACAGAGCCCAAACGGTGTGTATCAGGCTGTAATATAATGGGTAAACCAGTAAAGGACACAGTTTTACTGGTTTCTGCTGTAGTGAAACGACCTCACAGCACCACGAGCTGCTTCCCAGCCTCAGCTCACAGCTGCCGGCCGTCAGCTGTTTAAAATGAGAAACTGAAGGACTGAAGACTGATGAGAGCAGCATAGACGGATGTAACACACACCTGAGGCACACCTGAAAGGTTACTGTGAGTATCCTGATTACATCAGCTGTGCTCTGCTGCTTCCTCATGTCACCGAAAGACCTGTAATCAACACATAGCTGTGAGTGTGTGTGTGCCAGCGGTGCTCGGTTACAGGTCTCTACCTGCGGCAGCGCACCGCGCTCCATCTCCTCTCGACTCCAGCGCAGATATCCTACATCGCTGCGGGACAGGACGCCCTGCAGGGGGCGCTGCAGAGGCAGGCCGTCCTGCCCGAAGTGCCGCATCCCGTTGAAGAGGTGCGGGCTGGCTCTGCCGGTCAGTAGTAGGTTCAGCAGAGCCTGCATACACAAGCAGAGACCTGGAGGCTCCTCCCACTTTGCACTCTACAGGTGCGCACGCTCGCAGACGCTCTCAGGCTAACAGAGACGCTCTGATCGTTGAGCGGTCAGCACAAGAGCTGAGGCTGACGGAGGCGACATCAGCAGGAAACACAAACGAGCATCCATGTCTGATGATGTCACTGTCAGCTGTTTAGCCCCCCCAGCAGATTTTTACTTCCCATGGTGCTCTCTGATTGAGACATTTTTAGCTGAACACAGAGCGACGAGGAAGCTGCTGAGTGAATGACATGAGTGGGCGGAGCACGCATGTAAAACGACACACCTGTGACAGGTGCGGGCCTGGTATCTGATAGTGCACAGGTACAAACGCCTTACATAAAGATTTCTAAATGAAGTCTGGCAACATGAGTCAGGTGAGCTCTTACCTGCCGACAGGCAGAGCTGCCCGGGCTGAGGTGCAGCAGGTATGACGTAGGAGAGTCTAGGTCCTGCCTCAGCCTGTGAGGAAGAGGACGCACATGGTCAACGGCTCAGTTAACCAGCGGGCTGTAACAGACTGTTTCCTGTCGGGGGCGCTAACATCGCAGAGCTGTGTGGTTACCTCTCGATGGTACGGGAGCAGATGAGGCTGTAGAGGAAAAGGATGACGCCATGACTGCCCTCCTCCTGAAACTACAAGACAACAGGTCATACCCCATGCACAGGGCAAACGAATTTTATTTGATTAACTTATTGATATTATTGGCCAAATTTCATATACATAAGTCGAAATTTTCTAACGCAAAACCATCCTTTCGGTGCTTTTTAAATGAAACCAAACAATATGTTAAAACCATACAACATTCTCAAAATCAAAAAGCTGTCAAAACCATAAACCTATGTTCCCTGTTCAATATCATGTGATTCTATAATAGACTGTGTCTATTTTGCTTTTTTATACGAACCCCCTGACATTGTGTTTGCTATTTTGTATTTGTATATCTGTATTTTGTGCTTTGTCAATAAAAAAAACAAAAAACAAAAAAACAAGACAACAGGTCACGTCGCACGGCGGGCTCCAAACCACCCGAAACCTTTCCGACAGCGGGCCGACGGAGCTCCACGTCCGATCGCAGGCCGTATTTTTGTGTAGTCGTGTCACGTGCGTAAAGATCAGTGCTCGTTTTTCTCACCTGAATCCGCATTAATGCAACAAGCTGAAGAGTTAGCGCTAAGGTAAAGTGACCTGATTCTGGCGTCCTGATTGGATGCTGTACTCACGCACTGGATGTGGTCGAGGATGAAGTTGGTGATGGCGTCCTTCTCGCTGAACGTGAAGAGCTGCAGCTGAAAGACATGAAAGAACAGACGTGACGAGATGCTGGGGACGGAGCAGCGGTCGCAGCGCTGTGAGGAAGGGCGGTACCCTCTCTGTGAAGGTGTCCAGTTTGTTGTCCAGGTGAGATGTGATGCAATAGTCTTCGGTTACCAAGGTGACAGTCGCGCTCGCCTCCTGGCCGGCCAACCAGAGGCTGTCGCTCAGGGCAGCCGCCAATGCTCTGTCCTGCTCCCGCCGTCCTACCTCTGTCAGACTGGAGGGTGGACAAAATAATAGAAACACATTAGAGTTGTGGGGAGCCGAGGACACCAAAGGTCAAAGGTGACGCAGGATGCTGGGTGCTAAACTGACGCGACTTCAGAGAACCGCTGGGCACAGAGAAAGACCAGTTACCGTCCCACTGTTCCCATTTTCTGTCATGTTCATTTTTCATCATGTGACATCTCACCTTTACCATTTCCACGCCAGAGAGGCCTCACCTGTGCAGCGTCTGTCCGTCTGAGGTGCTTTGTTGGGTGAACAGCAGGTGCTTAATGATGCGAGCCTGGACGACCATCTGAATGGCCCGAGCCCCACCCTGAAACACACACCTGACCTTAAAAGATGTAATATTCTGGGCGGGGCTTGATGCTGATGGGTTAAAACTGCCAGCCTATCAGGAGTGAGATGACGCTCTTAGTCGTGTCCGGGAAATTCTGGGCTTTTAATGTTTGCTTTGAACTCTTTTTGTTTACACTATAAAAACCAAGTTAACATTTATTCTGTATTTTCTCTGATCTACAGGGTCAAATGTAAACACCCACTCAGTCTGCTATTAAGTGGTGCTGAAGCTTCTGCAGCACAGAGGTTGGTTAGAGGACGTTTGTTCAAAAGCAACACGGTGAGCGCATTCTGTAGTCTACCTGCCCTTTCACACGGGACGCGGCACGCACCGCGCTCTGAAGCCCGTTCATTTCTATTGCTCGTGCTGCACAACAACGTTTTAACGCTGCGCTGAGCCAGGAGTGCTCACACAATCAGCGGGTGAATTTTGACCGCCGCGCGCTGTGACGTACCTTCACGCAGCCAATAAAAACGAAGCCTACAGCTGCGCTACGTTCAACCACGCGAAGGAAAACGTTGTGTGGAGCTTGGTAAACTTTTAGGCCCAAGTGTCCGTGCGTTCCTTTCAGCGGCTCTGGGCACCTTGGGAGGAAAGCAGTGTTGTGGAAACGACACACGTAGTTACCTTCTTCTTTATGAACGAGTGATACATTTTTTTAATAAATTTGAGAGGGTCTTAACAATTGAATCAGCTGTGTGACAGTGAAAGTAAGAACGTTCAACATTATTTATCAGGTACATCACTGAACTGGAGGATAAATAACACTCCTGTATTATATAGAATATTATAATGTAAAATTTATCAAAAAATTAAGAAAGGTTAAAAAGCTAAAGGTTTAGTTCGAGTTTCTGCTTTTCTTTTCCTGATATTCATATAACATTTGTAAGGAAATATTAACTTTAATTCCTCCGTTCCCTTTCTCTCTCTTTCCTGATTTACTTCTTCAGACTTCATCTGGATGCAGGTCTGGAGTTGGTGTGTGAGAGAGTTCAGCATCCTGACAGCCTGATGGATGAAGCTGTCTCTCCGTCTCAAACAGCTCTAACTACATGCTTTAGCAAAGAGGAAACTTTGAAGCCTGATCTTAAAAGCAGAGTTGGTTTCTCACCCCATCAGCCTTCAGAGCGTATGCGAACTCGGAGTTTGGTTCCCTGAAGTGGAAGACTGCTTTCCTCCACTCGTAGTCGAAGACACGAAAGTTTCCACCCAGAAGAATCCTCCTCAGGCTCTGACATCAACACAGAGACAGGTCATCGGTCAGTCGTTTGTCCTGAATGCAGCCTGACGGGGAACAACAGGTCAAAGCAGCTCTGAACACTCCCTGCTCTGTTCAGACCTTCTGTTTGCTACAGGCAGCCAATGATAATAAAACTAGTGTAAAGGAGGAGGAACTAAAACTGTTTGTTTCAAGCAGAAGTCTGACTGCATAAAGATAACATCATAGAGCTGGAGTTTCAGCACCTGCACACCTCCATCCTGGTATCCTCATAAACCCCGCCTCCCTTTAGCCAAGTGGAGGAGTCGCATAACACGGCTGATCTGTGGTCAGGTGAGCTCATCGTGTTTACAGGAAAACAGGTCACCTGACACCGCTGGGTGTCAGGTGACCTGTTTCTGAATCCTTGTGTTTACCTCAATCAGTTGGGGGGTGACCGGCGTTCCCCCGAGCCCCGCAGAGATGGCCAGCCTCCGGGGGATAGAGCAGAGGGCTTGAAGGGTCCTCCGGGGTGGAGGGGCTTCCTCCTGCTCCTCCTCTTTCTCCACATCCAGCAGCCTCTGAGGAGAAAGCGAGACAAACAGCTGCCTTCGACCATTCAGTCACAATGAAAAAAACACTTCCCACAGCTTCAACGCTGAACAACGGAAACATCAGATTTACAGCAAACCTGCAGTCACGTTACTCAGGAAGGCGTTTACCTTTGTCTCCCCTCAGTGCACACACCAAAATAAATCAATATGAGCTCCTGGACAGCTGATGAACAGAGCGGAGCGTGAGGGTGACACTGATCAAACACAGTACGTGGTGGTAGTAAGTGCAGTAGTATTTTCTTAGAGGTGACTCACGTGAGGATTCCTGCTCACTTCCTGCCAGAGCAGCTCGATGTAGTCCAGCCTGCGGTCTGACATCACTGACTACAGCTGAGGGACGGCCCTTACTAACACTACAGCGGAGCCACGGCGAGGATGACGAGCTGCTCCTTCATCCTGTCTGAAGCTGCAGCCTGACTGAGTGTTACACAGTCAGCTGAAAACTGACCTGAGTGCAGTGCAGCGGCACCACCAACAGAGGGCAGAGCTGATCTATCTATCGCTCTATCAGGCGTGATGGATGCTGAGAGAGGGTCTCTGAGTTACTGTCAACATTTCAAATTCATTTCTAGTTACAGAAACAGAAATATGCTTTCTTTTGGAAACAGTGGCAGTCTGAGTCGAACCCAGACTTTTGAACCATCAGCTGAAGAGCTGTTAGCTGAAAACTCTGCACACCTCAGCATGCTGTGCATGGATATGTATGCTCACCGTGACAGCCGTCTTATTTTCCTGTCATGTTTTTGGATATGCGCAGACTCATGTATGGAAGGTGTCTAAGTCCTGCCATTAATTAATGCTTCGATCTTAAATATGATCAACCTATCTCTAATGATCGGCTATGTACCACAGGCCTTCAAGCTGGCTGTAGTTAAACCTTTACTCAAAAAGCATCTCTAGACCCAGCAGTCTTAGCTAATTATAGGCCAATCTCCAACCTTCCTTTCATATCAAACATCCTTGAAAGAGTAGTTGTCAAACAGCTAACAGATCATCTGCAGAGGTTTATTTGAAGAGTTTCAGTCAGGTTTCAGAGCTCATCACAGCACAGAAACAGCTTTAGTGAAGGTTACAAATGATCTTCTTATGGCCTCTGACAGTGGACTCATCTCTGTGCTTGTCCTGCTAGACCTCAGTGCAGCGTTCGATACTGTCGACCATAATATCCTATTAGAGCGATTAGAACATGCTGTAGGTATTACAGGTACTGTGCTGCAGTGGTTTGTATCATATCTATCTAATAGACTCCAGTTTGTGCATGTAAATGGAGAGTCCTCTTCACACACTGAGGTTAATTATGGAGTTCCACAGGGTTCAGTGCTAGGACCAATTCTGTTTACATTATACATGCTTCCCTTAGGCAGCATCATTAGAAGACATAGCATACATTTTCACTGCTATGCAGATGACACCCAGCTCTATCTATCCATGAAGCCAGATAACACACACCAATGAGTTAAACTGCAGGAATGTCTTAAAGACATAAAGACCTGGATGGCCGCTAACTTTCTACTTCTTAATTCAGATCAAACTGAGGTTATTGTACTCGGCCCTGAAAAGCTTAGAAATATGGTATCTAAGCAGATTCTTACTCTGGATGGCATTACCTTGGCCTCCAGTAACGCTGTGAGGAACCTTGGAGTCATTTTTGACCAGGACATGTCCTTCAACGCACATATTAAACAAATATGTAAGACTGCTTTCTTCCATTTGTGCAACATCTCTAAAGTTAGAAATATCCTGTCTCAGAGTGACGCTGAAAAACTAGTTCATGCATTTATTACTTCCAGGCTGGACGACTGTAATTCATTATTATCAGGATGTCCTAAAAACTCCCTTAAAGCCTTCAGCTGATCCAAAATGCTGCAGCAAGAGTCCTGACAGGGACTAGAAAGAGAGAGCAGATTTCTCCTGTTTTGGCTTCCTGTTAAATCCAGGATTCAAAATCCTGCTGCTCACATACTTAAATAATCAGGCCCCATCTTATCTTAATGACCTTGTAGTACCATATCACCCTATTAGAGCACTTCGCTCTCGCTCTGCAGGCCTACTTGTTGTTCCTAGAGTATTTAAAAGTAGAATGGGAGGCAGAGCCTTCAGTTTTCAGGCCCCTCTTCTGTGGAACCAGCTTCCAGTTTGGATTCAGGAGACAGACACTATCTCTACTTTCAAGATCAGGCTTCAAACTTTCCTTTTTGCTAAAGCATATAGTTAGGGCTGGACCAGGTGACCCTGAATCCTCCCTTAGTTATGCTGCAATAGACGTAGGCTGCTGTTGTGATTTGGTGCCATATGAATAAAACTGAGTGTAAATGAATGTTGATACTTACAACCACAGACTGTGACTGCAGCCTGCAGGAAGAACACAACAGGATAAATCCTTCAGTCTGAAAATATCTGTGCAGTTGTCTCTCTGAAAGCCTTCACACACCTGACACATAAAATCCTACAAATATTTTATGTGTTCTAAGTGTTTTTGGGACTCATCTGTTCATGCAGCAGCAACAAAGAGGCTCCATGTTTCTGATTGTCACATGTCGATGTGTCTCTCACAGCTCTACACACACTGATACTGACACAGTAAAATAATTGTGTTTGACCAGATTCAGCTCCAGGCTGTGCCACGTGCTGATATGCGGAGCAAAGCTTCAGCTCCTGGACCAGACCAGGAAGTCCTCACTGATGCTGCTGACGCTTAGAGGACAGAAAAATGCCGTACTCAGTGTGTACGAGTTGCACGGCCAGTTCAGAACCAGAAAATTCAGGATTTTGTGGTGTTTCTTTGGCGGTGTGTGTAGGCCTTCAGATTTGGGGAGCAGATCGGATTTTTTGAAGCAGGAAGTGAACTTTCCTTTGGTGCTGCAGCTCCGACACCTGGACCAGGATCTGCTGAATCTCTGCCTCCATCTGAACACACATCAGTTCATCAGTTTACAGGAAACACCACAGCTTCAGTTCCTCTCCTGACAAATCCATCTACACGCTTCACTGTTTTCACAGAAACTAAGCAGGAAGTATTTAAAGTCTAAAGCAGACACATCTGCTCGACACTGAAATATCTGCTCGTTCTGAACTCTCCATGTCTGGACTGAGACCAGATGTTCCTCTGTGCTGCTTGTGAAACAAACAATACAAACTTATATACATTGTATTGTATGTATTGTAAGTGTCACAGAAATGGCTTATGTATAAAGAAGTTTAATAGATGGTTCCAGCAGTTAAAATGTTCTTGCTTGTATGTTTCTGTGGTCAACATTGTAAGGGTGTGTTTATCTTGTCACAAAGAGCAAGTTTTTGTTACACCGCTATTATCGCGAGGTTTGGGCGTGATAGTATAGGCTGTGAGCCCACGTTTAATAATCACGCTAAGGAGTCCAGCGAGCTATCTGCAAAGGCCTGGTTAGTCTACCAGCGGTACAAGGTATTTGTCATTTGCCATAACTGTATTGTAATATTGTGAAAATTTGTAATGTGTGGTGTTCTAATTATTTTATGTTAGGGTTAGGGTTAGCACAAGACTGTAAAGCTATTCTTCTAGGACCTCCGAAGTGGCAGGCGGCCACGAGGTAATTTTTGTTGTTAAAGCACAAGTGTTACTTTTGATAGACTGAAGCGCTTAAAGCCTTTGTGTTTTATGTTTGTAGTTTTCACGGCGTTCAATAAATGCAGCGAAGCGCCCGTCCTGAAGAAGCCGTGCCTGTGTTGTCATTTCGGAGTTACATGTATCTTACATGACATATTTTCTCAAATATTTATTTCCAAATCATTTTAACTTTTTCTTGTTAAACAAAGACAAATTAAAATAATTTTAAGAAATTTTACAATTTTAAACATCAAGAACAGAAAATTGAGAGAAAAAAATGAAGAAAATAGTAAATTAGAAAAAATATTAAATAAATAAATAAAATAAAGTAAAAATAAATAAAATTAAACAATAAATAAATACAAATAAAAGAATAGATGGGGCGGGGCTTAAATCCTGTGCCTACCTTAAAAAAAGAGTAAATTTCAAATTCTTTTCAATCTAGTTGCAGGTGGGTAAATCACATTGTTCTAAGGAAAAGATCTGAGATATTCCACAAAGAGTGTCCACTTGTGGATAAATTTAGCAGGACTACCTTTCACTGTGAGTGAGATCGTCTCCACCCTCAAGAATGTCCGGACAGTATTAAGCCATTGCAATGCAGATGGAGGCGTAAAATACAGCGTCTAGCAAGAAGGGAACAAAAAGCCACGATCTCAGTTTGCTGGGGAGTTATATTAAGAGGGTCTTTGGAACTCCAAATATGGCAGTCAGAGGGTCTTCTCGGATCGGATCCAAAAACCTCTGAAAACCCAAAATGTGTTCAAACATAGAAACTTCTTCTTCAACAGAAGAAAACATATGGATTGCAGGGGGAGGTCACATTGATCTATAATTGAAGGAAAATTTTAGACAAACGGGATTTTGAGAAATGGACTCTGTTTATTACTTTACACCAGGGGTCAGCAACCTTTCTGATGACGAGTGCATCTAAAATTCCCTCAGCAGTCAGTGTGCCATATGATGCATTAGCAATAAATTTAATAACACTCTACACGAACAGTTACACACTATATAAACTTTACAGAATGATATTTGTTCGCAGATGTTGGCAGCTGTCAGCGAATAGTTCTCAGCTATTTTGAAACAAAACAAACACTTTTTATCCATAAATCCAGCTTCGTGTCTTTTCCTTTGTAGCTGAAGTTCGGGAAAAACTGCTCCTTTTCAGCTCAACACGAAACGCGTAATATTTTCTCTGAATACGAGACGATTGTTTTTTACGGGACGTGTGTTTGAATTACGGCCCAAGGGTTTTCACAGATTTCTATTTGTTTTATTTACACGTCACCACGTCCTGATCTGCAGGACCCTCAGTGACCCTCCGACAGTAACGGCAGCTGCACCGTCAGTCACAGGAAGCCTCTTGCTTCTTCTCATGAGAGTAACATCTGCTACCAGCAGCACCGTCTAACTTCAGCAACAAGACCATCATCGTCACCTTGACCTGCTCCAGCACACACCAAAGTGCACCTACATGTCATTGTACATATATCAGCGTGATCCTGAATCTTCGGAGCTCTGCTGTCAGAGGAAAATCGGGAGTATTACCTGTGAATCGGAGCTCGGCGATCCCGCTGTGAGGAAGCGTGTTACCTGCAGTGGTCTGAGTGACGGGAAGCTGTGTGTCCGAGGCCGGACTGTCTGAGCGGGCTCTTTTTACCTCCCACGTCTGACTGCCATCCCCAGGGTCAGCCAATTAACTGTGACAGTATCCCCTCGGGCATTGCGCGCATCACTCCCTGTTCATTCACAAACGGCACAGAGCTCATCGGTGTTGCTCTCACTCCCTGGGGTGTTTCAGGCTTTCCAGCTGATGACGTCTCCGTGTTTGACTCCCTGACGCGTCTGCAGCGTTCAGGCCACCAGAGGCGCGCTCACGGGTTTCGCAGTCGCACGTGCTCATTAAGCTGCAGCTCTTCGGCCAGCAGTAATCACACCCCGTGTCCTGCCTGGACTTCAGGCTGAACATGGTTAAAGTTTAAAGTCCTTCTAAAAACAGCAGATCCAGTTTTCTCCAGCTGAGCTGCCGTCTGCCATCATCATGTGTGCGATGAAATCCTGGCCTTTAATTGGCCGGCTGCTAAAGAGGATGCCACCATTAAACACACAGTGGAAACAAGAGGACAACAGACAGTCCAGTCTGCTCTGTCAGCACGTCCAAACACGGAGGGCGGGCTCGGTGTCACTGCAGGGGGCGGGCCTCATCACAGCGCCCTGCAGCACCGCCAGCTTCATGGCCCCGTTAAAGCCAACACACGCCATGAGGTTTCAGTCCAAAGGCTCTCAACGCTAATGCCGACCCGATCACAGGCTTCCTGAAGCACCTCGCTCACCGCTGTCGCGGGTTTTCTGCCACGTGCGGCTGAAGCTGCTCAGGATTCAGCACGCTGTGTGAACGCTGCCGAGGGTTTCGGGATATTTCTGCTTTCATGATGATGTGCAAAAATGAGAACATCACCATGGCAACTGATGGCTTTCTGTATTTGGACCAGTAAACATCTGATCAGCCACAGTTACAGGTCATGTCACAGAAAAAAAATAAACTCTGGTCTTTTATATTGTAAAAAAATGAAGTCCTACGTTTGTCTCCTCATCAAACCCGTCAAAGGCGAGGACCTCCACAGGGAGCGTAACCTCCGACCTCCAGGCTCTGCTCTCTGCTGGTGACCTCTGTCCTCGTCATGTAAAGCCCTCAGAAAGATCTCAGAGGAGCAACGGACCAGCAGCTGGTCAGAGATCAGTCACAGAGAGCTGCAGGAACAGAAGAAATCCAGACGTGAAGCCACCAAACAATCAGTCAAACCCAGAAGCAGACGCTCAGATACAGTTTTATTTTCCTAACAGGCACATTTAGCTCGTGATGGTTTGCACAGAAACACACTTTGTCAATGATTCACTGTCCAAAACCTTCCTCTGCGTTCAGCGATCACGTTTGCTTTCCCACACAGCAACACGGCAGAGCCGAGGCATCGCCTGTCCTCAGAACCAAAGAGCTCGGATCAGGACGGGCTCGGCGCCGGATGCGTGGTCATCGTGATCGGTGAAACACAAGAAGCTAAAGGACGAGTGAGCCAGCGAGGACCTAAACATCACAGATCTGCAAAGAAACGAAGACACAGAGGAGCTCGACGGCATCATCTACCACAGAGTAACATTTCAAATCTATGAACTGTTCGTAGTTTCAGCGTCAGAGTCACGATCGTCGCTGTTACTGAGGGAAACGCCCTCACGCTGGTGAAGAGCGAGGGTTCGGCTTCTTCAGTGTGGAACAGACTGTGAAGGAAAGCCGTCTGACAGAGCTGCGGCGACAGGAAGTGGCGGCTGATGAAGTCTGGCGTTCAGGCCATTTTCCCGCTGAGCCGTGCTCCTCTCCTCTCAGTACATGAGGTCGGCCGCCCCGCCGCTCAGCTCCACCTCTTTGTTTTGTTGAAAGGGAAACTGGATTCCCGCCAGTCGGACCAGCAGGGCGTTCAGTCCCTGAAGGAGGAAGATGAGGAAGAAGAGCCAGAAGCATCGGTCGTAGCGCTCGGTGTACGTCTGGAAGATGAAATTCCCCTCATTGAAGTTGGCGATCCGCTCGGACAGACGACTGAGCTTTACCTCCGACACAAACAGGACCATGACGAGGCAGCTGCCGACACCTGCAGGAAACACAGACAGGAACCATCAGGCTTACCTCTGACCTCTGACCCCATCACCCTTAGACACCACCTCCACCTCTGAGAAGGCCAGAGGAGGCGAACCAGACGCCACAACAGAAGGAGTGATGATGTCATCAGAGGAGCTCAGGCGGTGAAAATAAAACCCGTGATGGAGCTTATGGTAACGTGGCTCAGCTGAGCTCAGGTCACATGACTGACAGGCGTCTCCAGTCTGTGCATCACTGGTTCCCCATCCAGGGTTTGGACCAACCATCCAACTGTGAGGAGCACAGGCTCCAACACTGCAGTTCCTCCCCCGTCCAGCGGGGGCAGCAGTGAGTTCGTCCACACAGACCGCTGCGTTAAGATGCTTCAGCCTGATGCATAAGCTGTGTGGTGTCTGTGAATATTGAGCCCTCGTAACACCTGTTTCTACTACACACCTGCATAAACTGTGTTAAGGTTCAAGTTTGCATCGTTAGGGGCGTGGCCTCAGACAGGTGCCGTGGCGGCCTGCTAGGCTTCTGCGGGCCTTTGTGAGTGAAACTGGAGTATTTGTGGGGACGCTGCCCGGCACTAATTGGGGTCTGCGGTTGCAGGCACACATTGGACGGGCCGATTAAGTGAAATGAACCCGGAGAAGGAGGAAATGAGCGGAGGATCGTTGGGTCTTAATGCTCGGCCAGGCCGCCCCCCGCCTGCTTTATCCCTCTCCTGCCCTGGGCTCTGTTATCAGGCTGTTTGTCTGTGATCCTCTCCGAACTCATTTCAGACCATCCATATTTTATATCTCGTTACAGGCTCACAGGGAGCCCGCCAACTGTCCCAGCATGCATTTCAGTGACACTGTCCTTCCTCTGCCCCCCCATCTCTAACAGTCGTGCTTTTGGTCGTATTTTAGCGAACAGCTGTTCTTATCTTATCAGCCCTTCTTCAAATGATGACGTATTTGGCTGTGCTGGGGGCAACCGTGAGGACGGTTATCTTTGACACACGTTACAGTACAAACAAAAGCTTCCCGTGGACTGGCAGGTGAAGCTGTGAGGGTGTGGTTCTCACAGGTGATGAAGGTCCACAGGTAAAGTCCCACGGGGCCTTGCAGCGTCTCGTAGGGTCTGCCGAAGGCGTTGAAGAAGAAGAAGCCGGTGGCCACGGAGGAGAAGAGTGTCACAACACCACAGAAGAAGATGACGGTGACGTGGAGGCCCGTGGGGATGGCACTCAGGAGGTCAGGAAAGACTGGAAGACATCAAGAGACAGACCTGCAGTGAGAGGCGTGTCCGGTCTGCAGCGACCACAGAGGTCACCGAGCCTCGGGACACACAGCCAGCACTTCCTGTTAGAGGGTCAAACAGCAGGGCGAAGACACGCTGACACAAAGCAGACGAGACCGACACAGGAAGAGACAGAAACATGAAAAACAGAATCAAGAGCGCCAACGTGACAGAAAATCTTCTGTAAACTCACAGAGACAGGAAGTGTGCAAAACAGACACAAGAAGTGAACATTGTCAGATATTTAATAAGAGATTTAAAACCAGAGAACACGAGCTGCTGGAACCTGGAGCGTGCTCCACCTCCCCACTAAGTTCAGCTGTGACAGTAACACCCCCACTGCTGGAACACCCACGAAGGCTGACAAACGTCCCACAGAGACGCTGACGTGAAACAAAAAGCTCTGCACTGAAGCAGAGACGCAGGTCCTGCAGGGACAGAGCGGCTTTGTCTCTGCTCGCAGATCCCACGCAATCAGGCGGAAACCTCATTAGTGCCGCGCTGCCCAGGACCTCAGAGGGAGCTGCTTCCTGTCCCAGCGCTCAGAGTCACGTGACAAATGTTTATTCGCCCGTTTGGAAAAGATTATCTGACAGTGGTTTCACATCTGCAGCTGTATTCATTTAACCTTTAATTAACCTTATTTATGAAGGACGCCTGCTGCTGGCCGTGTGTCCGAGCCAATGAGACGAGCTCAGCCTGCGTGACTGTGACGTTCACGCACAGTCACGCAGGCAGAGCTCAGCGTTTGTCTCAAATCAGCATCAGGGTTCAGAAATCATTTTTCTGCCACCCCGGTGACAACAGAGCTCCGGCTCCAAAACCCCCAAATCAGAAATGCTGATGCTGATCCTGGTCTGGGTCCTGGTCCTGGTCTCAGTCCTGGCTCTTCAGTTTATGGAGTTCTGGTTACTATGAAATCTCATCTGTTTGACATCTTGAACTTTTTCAGTTTGCTGTCCCAATTGAATCAGTGTTTTTATTTTTATAGTTTTTTTCAGCTGAAATATTTTCTGTCACAACAATAATGTGATGACAGCAGTCACTGCAGATCAATGAACAGGGTTATTGATTAACCTGATTATTATTAATGCAGAGTTGTTGATAGAGCCGTGAGCAGACTCGCAGCAGCTCGTGCGTGAATTACTGCTCGTGCGCATGCATCATCGGCGATCACTCACAGGAGAAGCGCGCCGCGCGGCCCCCCAGCCCGCACTGCTTCACGCGCTGTCCGTGGAACAGCCCGTAGCTCAGCTCGCCCACGAACTTGTCCAGCTCGGCCCCGGTGGCGTTGACGAGCTCGGCCCCGGTGCGGCACAGCACGGCCCCGCGGAGCCAGAGTGGCAGGCCGGTGGCCACCGCGGCCGTGAGCGCACAGGAGAGGCCGAGGAGCCCGCACACGGAGAAGAGGAGCTGCTTCTGTCTGCCCGGCATGATGGAGGAGGAGGAGCCGGGGGAGGAGGCCACCACCACAACGCCCCCGCCTCCACCTCCGGGAGGAGGGGGGACCGCGGGAAACGTCAGGTGCCAGCGCACACCTGCGCTGGGTCCATGGCAACAAGGGCTCGGTTTACAGCCAGGAGGTTCGAGTTCTCATTAAAGACGAAGCACGAGACTGTGATGCGCGCGCCCGCAGCAGACTCATCTTTCTTTCACAGCAACCTTACTGCTGAGCGCGGTTTGTGGTCACGTGGGACCTTTTTCAGCCTAAAACCGGCTCTGTGACATATCACGGAGGTGGACAGGAAGTGATGCTGAAATATTCAGATAACGTCTGGAATAAGACTGAAACAGAGGCGGGGAAGGTTTCAGCACACCTGAGTCACATGAGCTCATCACCATGCCTCTGCAGAACTTTTTAATTTAGCCTTTTAAATCAGCTGAAAACTCTAAAACCAGGCTGCGGCCTGGAGTTCCTGACCACTGGTCTAACAGGTAAAACACTGAGAACGGAAGTGAGTGACTGGAGCAAGAAGCGGGAGATATCGCCATCTTTTACATCCAGTCTGTTTTCTTCTATGACACTGTTACACCCCGGCCTAGGCAACCGGAGTGCAACACGAAAAAAATAGAAATAAGGGAACAAAGGCCCCCAAGGTCACTGCTCTTAAGGAGGGCGAACTCATAAAAAAGACTAATACGGGCTAGCGCCCGCCTCTCTCTGCGCAGTGACCTGCTGGGGGAGCAGATCCACGGACAGGAGCAGGGTTGACAAACTGGTGCGGAGATCTAGCTCTGTGCTGGGATATCCTCTGGAGTCTGTGGAGGTGGTGGGCGACAGGAGGATGTTAGTAAAGCTGACATCCATCATGAACAACCCACACCACCCTCTGCATGAGTGTGTGAGTGGGCTGAGCAGCTCCTTCAGTCACAGACTGAAACGCCCTCACAGATCAGTCAGCAGCAGTTAGCCTCCTCGATCATGATGTCATGAGTCACGTGGACAACCACAGTCACCGCCACATGGATAATGCACCTTATATGTATGGACGTGTGCATGTGTATATATATGTGTATATTTGGTGTGTATGGATGTATGTGTATTTGTACGTGTGTTTGCACGTACATATCTATCCTTATGGATTTCTTAGATAGAAGAATAGCTGAAATGAATTTCTTGCATGTTTTTCTCCGTCACACACACTGTTTGTGCGTGTACATAGAACCTCAGTTACCGTGGTATATATTGTATTATCTTATTGATTTTGTATTTTTGGGCTTTGTATTCTTCTGCTCTCTGTACCTGAGCTGTGGGAACGCACGCATTTCCCCGCCGTCAGGTCAATAAAGACTCATCTTATCTTACTTCTTAACAAAGAGGTTTTATTGTGTAAAACCACAGGAAGTGTCTGTGCTGTCATTAGTGCTTTTACTGTGAAAAGACATGTGAGGAAAACGCTGAGGGTCTTCAGGTGAGCTAATGATAGGTCACGTGTTTTTCCTTCGTGCCAGAGGCTGATGTACTGCAGTACTGCATGTAAAAGTACTTTGACTGCGCCACTGTTACACAGGCCGGATGTACTTTTTACTTTTACAAGTGTACATCTCTTAAATCGGGTCTTTTCTGACTGGACTCTGGCAGCTGCTGCAGTCAGGAAACAGGAAGTTGATTAACTGTGACGTAAAACAGGTAAACAAACAAACGGACTTCAGTACAAAAAGAATCACTTTGAGCCCCAGAGGGCGCTGCTGTTCCTCCAGGCTGCTTCGGCATGGCACGTGATGACGTAAGCCTCTCAGTATACGTCACGCCGGGGTGAAACCCGGGGGTCGGTGTCCGGAGGAGCACAGAGGAGCGGAGGAGCCGCCGAAGGAGCTGAGAGGAGCTGCCACGTCCAACATGAGGTAAGGAGTTTCGGGTCACGTGATTGCAGGTTCTTGTAGTCGGTGCTGATCAGGATCGATACTCAGACTCACTGACGGACGCGGTGTAGCGGAACTCCAGGTGATCAGGTGTCATAAACGCGCCGCGGGCGCTCACGCAGGTGGAGGTGATGAAGAGGGAGGATGAAGGTTTGTGCGCTTGGGTCTCAGAGTGAAAGGAGCTGCGGGCCACTGCTGGCTCTGTCATCTGATTGGAGGAGATTTTACCGTTCAAGTATGTCTGTGAAGGTTCTCAGTCATCCAGGTCATCGTGGTCTAAGGAGCTTGCAAAGAAAAGCGTCTGGACTTCTTTAAGTTGCTTGAAGACGTTTCACCTCTCATCCGAGAAGCTTCTTCAGTTCTAAGGTCAAATGGTGGAGAGTCCCAGATATAAACCTAGCGGGAGTTTCCCCCCACAGAGGGACAAAAGGACCCCCTGATGATCCTCTAATCGCCTGAGCCAAGGTGTGAAACCGGGTGTGGGTCCCAATCAGCCAGAGTTTCAGGTGAGCTTACTGTGAAGGTGGGGGTCAGGTTTCACAATGGCACAGAACTGAAGAAGCTTCTGGATGAGAGGTGAAACGTCTTCAAGCAACTCAAAGAAGTCCAGACGCTTTTCTCTGTAAGCTCCTTTGACTAGTGCTCAAGTACAAAACAAACAAATATTTCCTAAAATGTGTTTGTTTTTAAAATTTCAAATGTTGTGTAACAAGAGTTTGTTTCCAATCTCTTAACCAGTGTTGGTAATCGATTACATTACTGCCCATCTCTGCTCTTCACTAACACATGGGTCTGTGCACACACACGCAGCACTGCGGCTGTCGTTGTGTTTGTATGCAACAAACTGCACATAAGTGCGTGCATGAGTTTGTGAGTCTGTCACTGCACTCACACAGCCTCAGCATGTTTGTGCTCTCTGCTCATGTTGGCTTCAGATTCATCTTTTTTGGCTTTTTAAAGAACTTATTTTAACAAAAAGTCACTTCAGGGGTCAAAGTGCATTATATTTCTGCACATCAAGGTACGGGCAGCGAGTGGCCCCCAGGCCACGGTTTGAGACCCCTGGGTTAGGGTGTGAGTTTACTGTAGTGGCTGCACACGTCACTGAAACCGAGGAACAGCTGAAGCAAAGCGGTTATAAAATGTGAAACTATCATCGGCCGGGCGTTTCCTTTCCAACATCCAGCGAGCAGCAGATGCCTCGCTAAGGTCAGAGGTCAGGAGAGCGGACAGGCTGCTGATAGGAAGCAGCCTTTCTGGAACCTGACTGACGTCCAATCAGGTGCTAACCAGCTGTACCAAATAAAGTGTCAGGGGGGCAAGGCAAGTTTATTTGTATAGCACAATTCAACAACAAGGTGATTCAAAGTGCTTTACAGAGACATTAGAAACAAGAACAAATAAAAGCATGATTTAAAATTGATTAAAACAAACAAACAGAACAGTAGATAAAATCAGTAGTTAAAATGTAAGTTTTGAAATTTAAGCTTAAAAGTAAAACAGTGTGTATTTGGTGCTTTATTCAAATGCAGCTGAGAACAGGTGAGTCTTCAACCTGGATTTAAATAAACTGAGTGTTTCAGCTGATCTGAGGCTTTCTGGGAGTTTGTTCCAGATATAAGGAGCATAAAAGCTGAATGCAGCTTCTCCGTGTCTGGTTCTGACTCTGGGAACTGATAAAAGACCGGATCCAGATGACCTGAGGGATCTGGAAGGTTCATGCTGGGTCAGGAGGTCATTGATGTATTTTCATTCATTCATTTCATTCATTTATTTGTTCATTTCCAGGCACAACAAATACCTATATTGAACATAAAATGCACAAAACAAAAAACAAAAATTGCCTGAAAAAGGAGTGGGACGAAGAAAACTTATTAAATCCCACCCCTATACTCACTCATCAACAAAAAAAACAATAAACTTCCCGCAGCTACGCCCATCATTGCATACAGACCCATCAACAGCCCCGGGCACATACAAGCATCTAAGCGGCAGCTCGCAAACAACAATTAGAGCCTTCATAACTGAATACAGAATATATAAATTATAAATTGCATTACCACAGGTAACAGGCAGTAATAACTACAAGTAACAAACACACATACATATACATACATATATATCTACACACACATGTACATATATGTACATACATGCGCACACTCTTTTTTTTTTTTTTTTTTTTTTTTTGAATCCATACCAGCAATGGTAAGAGGACAGACATTACAGAGCACACTAAAAGCATCATTGAGTATACTGTGACCAGACCAACTGTTTGTAGAGAAATTTAAATCTATGAATATTTTTGCATTGTTTCAATTGTAAACTCAGACTGTTCCAGATTCTCACACCACATACAGACACACAAAAGCCTTTACGGGTTGTTCGAGTTCTGGGTAATTTGAATTCTCCAAAGCCTCTCACATTATAAACCTTTTCTCGAATTTCAAATCTAGTTTGTAAATTTGCCGGTAAAAGTTTAGTAAAAGCTTTATACAAAATTATGGATGTATTGTAATTAACCAGATCCTGGAATTTAAGTAACTTTGCCTGAAGAAAGAATTTGTGAGTATGATCTAGATAACCAGCCTTGTGAATAATACGCAGTGCTCGTTTCTGTACTGTGACTCATGGATTAGTTGTATTTTTATTTCCCCACACTTCCACACAATATGTAAGATATGGAAGAACCAGGGTACAGTACAGAGTACGAAGTGCATCTTTATCAAGGTATGGTTTCACTTTGTTCAAAACTGCGAGGCTTCTGGAAATTTAGGTTTTTATGTGTCTGACGTGGGGTTTCCATGAAATTTTATTATCAATTACGACTCCCAAAAATTTGTTTTCACTCACGTTATCAATTGGTACACCTTCAATGATAATTGGTAATTCTATATTATATTTTAAATTACCAAAAAACATTGCTTTAGTTTTATTTATATTTAATGATAATTTATTTATGTCCATCCATTTTTTTTATTAATTTTAGCTCCCTGTTTACGGTCATTACAAGATCAGTATAATCATCGCTACTGAAAAATATGTTGGTGTCATCTGCGAACAGTATGAGTTTAAGTACTTGAGAAACATCAAAAATATCATTTATGTATACATTGAAAAGTTTTGGTCCCAACACTGACCCTTGGGGAACACCACATGTAATACCAAGTTTCTCTGAATGGTAATGCCCTATGCTAACATATTGTTCCCGACCTGTTAGGTAACTTTTTAACCAGTTACCAGCTTTCCCTCGAATACCATATCTTTCCAATTTATCCAGTAAAATTGAGTGATTGATTGTGTCGAAGGCCTTTTTGAGGTCAACAAAAATACCAACTGCATATTTATTTTTATCCAGTGTATCAGTAATTTCTTCTACTGCCTCAATTATCGCCATTGAGGTGGTTCTTTGCGTTCTGAAACCATACTGACCAACATTTATTATTTGATGTTTTTCAAGGAATTTTTCTAATCTTGAATTAAAAAGTTTTTCTAGAATTTTTGAGAATTGAGGCAGTAGAGAAATAGGCCTATAATTGGTAAAACTGTGTTTGTCATTACTTTTATATAGTGGTATTACTTTCGCAATTTTCATTTTTTTTGGAAAACAACCGGACTGAAATGATAAATTACAGATATATGTTAAGGGACTAGCAATATTCAGAATAACCTGTTTAACTACAGACATATTTATGTCATGATAATCCATTGAAGACTTACTTTTACATTTTAATGTGATATTTATTACTTCTTGCTCATTTGTAGCTGAGAGGAACAGTGAAAAGGGATTTGATTTTATATTACTGATATTTTCATTTTTATGACACGGGATGTCCGCTGTTAGTTCAGGGCCAACATTTATGAAGAATTTATTGAACCCATCGACAATATTACTCATGTTGTGATTTTCACCATTTGCATCAGTAAAATATTCAGGATATGATGTTCCAGAAGATCCTTGTTTAATTAAGTTGTTTAACACATCCCAAGTTCCTTTTATATTGTTTTTATTTTCATATAATCTTCTTCTATAATAAAGTTGTTTGCTCGTTCTTATAATATCAGTCAATTTATTTCTATATGCTTTATATCTTTGTTCCACTTCTTTTGTTTTTACTTTGATGAACTGTTTATACAGATTGTTTTTCTTTTTGCAAGCATTAATAATTCCTTTTGTGAGCCAAGGACTTTTTATCTTTTTTTTCTTTGTCATGTGTTCGTTTACAGGACAATGTTTATTGTACCACATAGTAAAAATATCTAGGAAATTGTCATAAGCCTTGTCCACATCTGACTCTTCATACACCGAACTCCATTTTGGTCCTAAACCATTCAGAGCTTTATAGGCCAGCATCAGAACTTTAAAGTCTATCCTCTGACGGACAGGCAGCCAGTGTAAGGACCTCAGAGCTGGACTGATGTGGTCCACTTTTTTGGTCTTAGTGAGGACTCGAGCAGCAGAGTTCTGAATGAGCTGTAGTTGTCTGACTGATTTTTTAGGTAGACCTGTAAAGATGCTGTTACAGTAATCAAGCCTACTAAAGATGAATGCATGGACTTTTTCCAGGTCCTGTTGAGACATCAGATCTTTTATCCTTGAAATATTCTTGAGGTGATAGTAAGCTGACTTTGTTATTGTCTTAATGTGTTTTTCTAAGTGTAGGTCTGCATCCATCACTACACCCAAATTTCTCGCCTGGTTTGTGGTTTTTAGATGTATAGATTGAAGTTCTCTGGTGACCTGTAATCGTTTTTCTTTGGCGCCAAAGACTATTACCTCAGTTTTGTTTTTGTTTAGCTGGAGAAAATTGTGGCACAACCAGTCATTGATTTCCTCAATGCATTTACCAAGAGCCTGTACAGGGCCTCGGTCTCCTGGTGACATTGTGATATATATTTGTGTGTCATCTGCATAGCTGTGGTAGTTTATTTTGTTGTTGTTTATAATCTGTGCCAGTGGGAGCATGTAGATGTTAAACAGAAGGGGTCCCAAGATGGAACCTTGGGGAACTCCACATGTGATACTTGTCTGCTCGGATGTGAAGTTACCTATTGATACAAAGTATTTCCTGTTTTCTAAGTATGTTTTGAACCAGTTTAGTACAGTTCCTGACAGACCTGTCCAGTTCTCCAGTCGTTTGAGTAATATGTTGTGGTCAACTGTATCAAATGCTGCACTGAGATCCAGTAAAACTAGGACTGACATTTTTCCACTGTCTGTATTCAGACATATGTCATTAAACACTTTGGTCAGAGCGGTTTCAGTGCTGTGGTTCTGTCTAAAACCTGACTGGAAGGCATCGTAGCAATTATTCTGTTTTAAGAAGTAACTGAGCTGTTGAGAAACTGCTTTTTCAATGATCTTACTTAAAAACGGGAGATTTGAGATCGGCCTGTAGTTGTTCATTTGTGTCTTGTCAAGATTGTCCTTTTTCAGTATAGGTTTGATTACAGCAGTTTTTAGTGGTTCTGGAAACACACCTGATAATAAAGAAAAGTTGACGATCTGTAACAGGTCTGACTCTAAAGTCTTTGAGACCTTTTTGAAAAAACTTGTTGGCAGGACATCTAAACAGCAGGAGGAGGAGTTCAGTTGACCTAAGATGTCCTCCAGGTCTTTGCTGTTAATAGGTTGAAACTGTTTCATGGTGTTTAAACAGTTTTTTGGTGGACACAGTACATATCCTGGATCTGCTGTTGATGTACCAATTGCTTGTCTAATTTTTTGGATTTTTTCAGTGAAGAATTTGGCAAAGTCATTGCAGGCCATGGTTGAATGAAGTTCAGCTGCCACTGACACAGGAGGGTTTGTTAGCCTGTCAACTGTAGAAAATAAGACCCGAGCATTATGGCTGTTTTTAGTGATGATGTCAGAGAAGTAGGACCTCCTTGCATTCCTCAGTTGTAAATTATAATTGTGAAGTTTCTCTTTATAAATGTCATAGTGAACCTGGAGGTTTGTTTTTCTCCATCTGCGCTCAGCTTTCCTACACTCTCTTTTTTCATTTTTCACCAGTGTGGAGTTTCTCCATGGAGACTTTTTCCTTCCAGAGATAACCTTCACCTTAATGGGAGCAATAGTGTCCATGACATTTAACATGTTAGCATTGAAGCTATTGACGAGCTCATTGACTGACCCTCTGGACAGGTGAGGTGTTAATGGGAAGACCTGGTTAAAAATTGCACTACTGTGTTCAGTTATACACAGTTTTGTGATCACTGTTGTTGATATATTTGTGTGGGCTGAGATTTTACTTTCAAAGAAAAAGGGCGTGTTTACTGATGGTGCTGGGTGGGAGCAGGCTTTCACTGAGCATGTGCAATAGGAACAGGCTGGTGTGCGTGTAACGTTCGCAGAAGGATGCGTGCGGGCCTGGTCCCAGGCCTCTGATGAGGAGGGGGCCGGACCTCTGTGACGTCCTGACGAGTGTCGCTTTGCTTCCTCTCAGACTCATCCTCATCTCGCTGCTCTTCTCGCTCGGACTCGGTGCTCAGCAGCTGTCGCTGTCGGGGATGTACGGCAGCCTGTGCTCACCAAACTTCCCGGAGCCGTATCCCCGGGACATGCAGCTGCGCTGGAACGTCAGCGTTCCTGACGGCTTCCAGATCAAGCTCTACTTCAGCCACTTCGACCTGGAGCCGTCTTACCTGTGCGAGTACGACTACGTCAAGGTGAGACACAGGATGCCAGTTTTTGGTGTGTGTGTGTGTGTTTGCGCGCCACAGTGATGTCACAAACTATGGTTCTCTGTCTGCAGGTGGAGGCTGAGGGGGAGGTGCTGGCGCTGTTCTGTGGGAAGGAGCAGACGGACACGGAGGCGGTGCCGGCTCAGCAGGCCCTCACTTCCCCCAGAAACTCCCTCAGCCTCCTCTTCTCCTCCGACTTCTCCGACGAGGAGCGGTTCTCCGGGTTCGTGGCTCACTACAGCGCCGTGGGTAAGAACCAGACCCAGCCCGCCCGAGCAGACGGGTTCGGTCTCTCGCCATGACGTCTCCTCTGGAGCCGGAGTTTGGACCTTCAGGTGTTCATCGGAGTTCTGCTCGGTGCTGGTCTGAAGGTGGGACCGAGCAGAACTCTGACGAGCAGTGAGCGAGTCTGCGGACTTCCTGTTTCAGTGCGACTCAGTTTCAGAGGTCACCTGACAAAAAGGCGCAGTTTGTTTGCGTTTCTCATCTGATGCTTGTTTCCTGTCTCCTCTGGTCCCGCCTCTGGCCCCGCCCCTCTAGACGTAGACGAGTGCAGCGAGCGGAGTGGCGAGGACGCGCTCTGCGATCATTTCTGCCACAACTACATCGGAGGATACTACTGCTCCTGTCGCTATGGTTACCGGCTGCACTCTGACAACCACACCTGCAGAGGTGAGCGCAGACATCGGCTCGGGTGTCATAATCCACAGCATCCACAGCTGATTGCTCGCGTTCATCCACAAGTACAGTAGCGTGCGCTGCGGGGCTCTGCTTTCCAAAGATATGAGCCCCACATGAACCACGGGTGGGGGAGGAATGTGTGGGTCCTCACGTGTCCTGACAGATCAGTGCTGTGGACCGTGACCCCGCTGTGACTGATAGCGGCGCCTGATCGGTGGTAAATATTTGCGTGTTTCTGTGTGGAGGAGGCAGGCTCTGTCTGAGTTCTGCCTGTGCGTGTTCACGTCTGAGGGTTTGCTACAGAGCGACGACCTCTCGGTGACCTCTGACTGATTACAGAACCATTATAACACAACACACTGAGTGTGCAAAAGTCTTGAGTCTCACCTCTTTTCTTTGCTTCCGGTTAGCCACGCCCCTTTAATGTCTCATATTTTTTCCCCTCCCAAACATGGATGCAACAAATATGATACAAAACACAGATATACAAATGAGTATTTAATCCACTGTGATCGTTCAGGAACATCTGGAAACATCTGACTATCAGCATGACAACAGTGCAAACACAAAGCTGTGCATTAAAGCACAGCTGGATAGAAACACACAAGCCTGTGAGAGCCGGACATCAGTGTGGGAAGAGCTCTGAGTGTCCTTCAGGAAGCCTGCAGATCCTCAGAGAGCAAATATACAAACTCAGTTTTTGACTCTGCTTTTCTGTGTGTGTGTGTGTGTGTGTGTGTGTGTGTGTGTGCGTGTGTGCTAAAATGCACTACTGTAAATGATGTATAGACAATCATTCTGTACAATACAATAATTATAGTTCTACAACTGTTTATTAATAGTAGCAATTGTATCTCTACAATCTCAAATAGTTTTCATATTTTAACCATATTTATATCCTGTTCATAGCTTGTACACTCACTGCAGCCAGTACATACTTAGAGCATATTCATAACATGCCTTCATACCGTGTACATTGTAACATACCTATAATAGATCCATATTTTGTAATATATCAATATTATTGCCAAAGCACTTTCTGGATGGATGCAAACTGCATTTCTGTTGTCTTGCACTTGTGACGTGTGCAATCACAGTAAAGTTGAATTCTATTCTGTTCAGTGGAGTGCAGCAGTGATGTGTTCAGGGAACGCTCCGGAGTTCTGAGCAGCATTGACTTCCCTGCTCCGTACCCAAAGAGCTGCGAGTGCTTGTACCGCATCGAGGTGGAGGATGGCTTCAGGCTCCGCCTCCAGTTTGACTCACACTTTGATGTGGAGGATCACCCTGACGTCAGCTGTCCCTATGACTACATTAAGGTGAAGAAAACACACACACAGACACACACTCGGGTGACGTGTTGGAGCTGTTAATCAGCTGTTTTCCTGTCAGATTAAAGCAGGAAGTGCTGTGTTCGGTCCGTTCTGCGGCGATCGATCTCCAGGAGTCATTCAGACCGACAGCAACGTGGCCTCCATCGTGTTCCACAGCGATAGCTCTGGAGAAAACCTCGGCTGGAGGCTCGGCTACACGGCTACAGGTGAGTCCATGTCCAGGTGATGCAAACAGACACACAGCTGGGAGTTATAGCTTTTATTGTCTCCTGACAGGAAGTCAATGTCCCGTGCCCAATACTCCGCCCAACGCCCTGATGAACCCCTTCCAATCAGAATACTTCTTTAAAGACCACATCCTGTTCACCTGTGAGCCTGGATACCACCTGCTGAAGGTAGGGGGCGTGTCACATCAGCTGAGTTTGGTCAACCCAAATGATGTTTAGTTTGTTTCAAAAACAGCGGCACTGCGCACGTGAAGGAATGGGCCAGCGCACTGGCGTCCGTTTGACAGATCGAACTGTCAAACGGATCGGTCACGCAGAGCGCGAACGCGGCGTGCGTCCGAGCTATGCGCCACAGGTGTAGATCAGCTGTGCGGGTCACATGGTCTGCAGTGATGCTGCTTGTTGCTAACCTGGCTGCGCTGTCTCTGCTCAGGACGGAGGTCACCTGGATCACTATCAGATCGACTGCCGGGCCGATGGATCGTGGAGCGACAGTCCTCCTCCGTGCCACAGTAAGACTGCTCGACCTTTGACCTCTCCAGAGTGTTTGTGTTTCAGTGTCTCCCGTGTTTGAGTCTGGGTTACTGCTGCTGCAACCTGTTTCCTGGAGCACACACGCCACCTGCTGGCTCTCTGCAGACTCTACAGGAGCGTCACAGTAGTGCTAGTTAGGCTTTCGTTTAGTAAACCTGAAGCTCCGCCTTTTCTGATGCTCTGTTAGTACAGTAGTGACCTCACAGCAGCCATGTTATTGGTCACATGATGTCATTAAAAGGCTCCAACAGCACAAACACGGCCCACGGGTCCAGCTCAGGTGAAGTTAGTAGCTACAGCCACCTGTGTCACCATCCACGTGTCAGTCGCAGAGGCCACGCCCCTAATAATGCAAACAGGTGAGTTACGACTGACATGTTTATTTTACCACCGCGGGGAGGGGGGGACTGGCTGACCAGGCCGGTCGTGCTGTGGTAGGCAGGCACCGCCGTGGCGTCCTGCAGATCAGTTTTGAGACTGACAGGTAGCTGTCTGTGCAGGTGCTGAGAGACAGTTCAGGTCTGCTCACACACTTTCCTCTCGCTCTCGTTTCTCTGCAGACTCCAGGAGGAAGCCCAGCTCTCTGTCCAGCATCCGGACCAATCACAGCCTAGCTTAATGAGCAAGCCAGTCTCATTGGCTAATAAAGATACTGCAGGAGCGAACAGTGTTGATGTGTCTGTATTTTCCAATAAAGCGTAAAACCAGAAGCTTCTGTCGTGTGTCTGTGACTCACATTCAGGGATCGCGGCGCTGATGTGTTTCTGTCACACGTGTTCGCGTTCTTTGTCTCGATGCGTGTTCCCGTGACGCCCCCTTCAGGACACGCTGACTCTTCAGCCTGTCGGGTCTCACGTTACGTTGAGATGAGTTTCAGATTAAAATCACGTCACACTCACGTGTCTGGATCATTGGAACACGTCAGTTCTGATTCGTTGTCGCTGTCGGTCAGCTGTAGTTTGGTTCTGGCTCATTCTTCCTCCTTTCTGCTCAGACTCAAAGCTGATTGGTGTTTTTGTCCTGTCTGTCACAGTGGTGGATTGTGGGAGTCCAAAGATGGTCGACATGGCTGACGTGGTGTTTGGTAACCATGACAACAGCACACTGTTCGGTGCGACCGTTCAGTACGTGTGCAGGGAGGGCGGCGTCCAGCTTAACAGTAAGAGGTCTTCCTGTTTGGTTTCCTTCAGTGGTTGCTGTGCAGTGACAGCTCATCCGATTATTGGCTGAACCTTGTTGTTCCTCGAGCTCTGTGTCTGGTTGTAGTAAGGAAATGTTTTTATTCATTTTTATTATTTTGTTCTCATCTTTGGGCAATTTGCTCCTCATCTGTTTTTAAACATGTTGATAAAAACTGGACCTGCTATTGATAACCAGAGGCCTCCTCACACTCCGGTTACTGTTTGTAGCTTCATACAGGTGTGGTCTGAGTGGAGACTGGGTTGATTCAGAAGGAAGGAGCACAGTACCCACCTGTCTGCCAAGTACCTGCCCGTCTGCCTGTTTACCTGTCTGTCTGTTCACCTGTCTGCCTGTTCACCTGTCTGTCTGTTAACCCGTCTGTCTGTTAACCCGTCTGTCTATTCACCTGTCTGCCTGTTCACCTGTCTGCCTGTTCACCTGTCTGTCTGATAACCCGTCTGTCTGTTAACCCGTCTGTCTGTTAACCCGTCTGTCTTTTAACCCGTCTGTCTATTCACCTGTCTGCCTGTTCACCTGTCTTTCTGATAACCCGTCTGTCTGTTAACCCGTCTGCCTGTTCACCTGTCTGTCTGATAACCTGTCTGCCTGTTCACCTGTCTGTCTGTTCACCTGTCTGTCTGATAACCTGTCTTTCTTTTCACCTGTCTGTCTGTTCACCTGTCTGCCTGTTCACCTGTCTGTCTGTTAACCTGTCTGTCTGATAACCTGTCTGTCTGTTCACCTGTCTTTCTTTTCACCTGTCTGCCTGTTCACCTGTCTGCCTGTTCACCTGTCTGTCTGTTCACCTGTCTGTCTGTTCACCTGTCTGTCTGTTCACCTGTCTGCCTGATAACCTGTCTTTCTTTTCACCTGTCTGTCTGTTCACCTGTCTGCCTGTTCACCTGTCTGTCTGATAACCTGTCTGTCTGTTCACCTGTCTGCCTGTTCACCTGTCTGCCTGTTCACCTGTCTGCCTGTTCACCTGTCTGCCTGTTCACCTGTCTGTCTGATAACCTGTCTGCCTGTTCACCTGTCTGCCTGTTCACCTGTCTGTCTGATAACCTGTCTCCCTGTTCACCTGTCTGCCTGTTAACCTGTCTGTCTGTTCACCTGTCTGTCTGTTCACCTGTCTGCCTGTTCACCTGTCTGTCTGATAACCTGTCTTTCTTTTCACCTGTCTGTCTGTTCACCTGTCTGCCTGTTCACCTGTCTGTCTGATAACCTGTCTTTCTTTTCACCTGTCTGTCTGTTCACCTGTCTGCCTGTTCACCTGTCTGTCTGATAACCTGTCTGTCTGTTCACCTGTCTGCCTGTTCACCTGTCTGTCTGATAACCTGTCTTTCTTTTCACCTGTCTGCCTGTTCACCTGTCTGCCTGTTCACCTGTCTGCCTGTTCACCTGTCTGCCTGTTCACCTGTCTGTCTGATAACCTGTCTGCCTGTTCACCTGTCTGCCTGTTCACCTGTCTGTCTGATAACCTGTCTCCCTGTTCACCTGTCTGCCTGTTAACCTGTCTGTCTGTTCACCTGTCTGTCTGTTCACCTGTCTGCCTGTTCACCTGTCTGTCTGATAACCTGTCTTTCTTTTCACCTGTCTGTCTGTTCACCTGTCTGCCTGTTCACCTGTCTGTCTGATAACCTGTCTTTCTTTTCACCTGTCTGTCTGTTCACCTGTCTGCCTGTTCACCTGTCTGTCTGATAACCTGTCTGTCTGTTCACCTGTCTGCCTGTTCACCTGTCTGCCTGTTCACCTGTCTGTCTGTTCACCTGTCTGCCTGTTCACCTGTCTGTCTGATAACCTGTCTTTCTTTTCACCTGTCTGCCTGTTCACCTGTCTGCCTGTTCACCTGTCTGCCTGATAACCTGTCTGTCTGTTCACCTGTCTGCCTGTTCACCTGTCTGTCTGATAACCTGTCTGCCTGATGTCTCTGCGTGTCCAGCCTGCGGCCAGCCATCCCGCCCTCTCCCCCCTCAGGTGAAGCGGATTGTGGGCGGTCGTAGCGCTGAGCCTGGCTTCTTCCCCTGGCAGGTCCTGCTCAGTGTGGAGGACCTGTCCAGGGTCCCAGAGGATCGCTGGTTCGGCTCTGGGGCCCTGCTGTCGGAGTCCTGGGTCCTCACAGCTGCCCACATCCTGCGGTCCCTGAGGAGGGACACCAGTGTCGTTCCCGTGGCCGCTGACCACGTCAAGGTTTCTGAAATTCTCTCCTATATCTGTGATCAGCTTTGTGTCTCTGCCAAACCGTGGGACGGATGCTTATCGGCTGTAAGTGACCTGCTTGTTCTGTCCTTCAGGTCTTCCTTGGTCTCCATGATGCCAGAGACAAACGTCGGGCCACCAACCTCTCCGTAGACCGGATCTTCCTCCACCCGGACTTCCAACCCAACAACTACAACAACGACATCGCCCTGCTGAGGCTGAGTGAGCGGGTGGAGTTTAACCAACTCATCCGTCCAGTCTGTCTCCCACTGCCTCACACACAGGTGGGTCACAGCTCCAGCTGAGTCTGCACAAAGCCGTGTTCACTTAGGTGTGATCTCCCAACACAAAGGTCAGAGGTCACAGGGAGAGGACCTCTGAGCTGACAGACACAAAGGTTATCAGACAGACATGTTAACAGACAGAATTAAAATCCTTGTAAGAGACTGAAAATGTAAAACTAATAATAAAAGTCTGCTTTATAAAAAACTAGAATGACTTTAAAAGGATCTCAGTGATTAGGTGGAGTTAGCTTTCCTGAGCTCTTCAGGCAGGAAGACCCGGTTAAGGCCTCCTTACCTGTACAGGTGTCCGTGAGTCTGCCAGAGTGTGCTTGGCAAAGTCGGGGTAAAAACAAAGCATGGTGCTCAGCAGCAGTGCATGAACGTGAAGCCGAACCTCACCTATGCTGAGCTTGCTCCAAAGGTCAGCTGGTCCCCTCATTAAAGACGGGGGGAGGAGCTACTCCTCGACACTGAGGCTGTGTCCCATTTCAGGGTCTGCACGCTTGAAGTACGCATTTCAAGTGCGGTTACGTCACCGCCACACGACGACGGCTGTCCCAATTCGAAGTGTGCTTCAAATGCCCCCCCCCCCCCCCCCCCCCCCAACCGGTCGCAGCAGATGGCCCCGCCCCTCCCTGAGCCTGGTTCTGCCGGAGGTTTCTTCCTGTTAAAAGGGAGTTTTTCCTTCCCACTGTTGCCAAAGTGCTGCTCATAGGGGGTCATATGATTGTTGGGTTTTTCTCTGTATCTATGAAGCGCCTTGAGGCGACTTATGTTGTGATTTGGCGCTATATAAATAAAATTGAATTGAATTGAAATGCATACTCCAAATCCGCCGTCGATTTCCCCAAATATCAAGCGTGGTCCGGTGCACGCTTTGTGGTCCCATATATCCCACAATTCAGAGCACGGCGGTGGGTGTGGATTATTTTGCCGCAAAATACGGCAGACGGGAGCGGCCAAAGAGGTTTTTTTTTTTGTTTTTTTCCCAAACTTTATTGAAATTATAAAGCGAACAGTCAGTCATTCCAGTTCAGTTTGTACAGTAGACATACAAGGCAAATAAGAGTAACAATATACAGTACAATGAAATAAATAAAGGATAAAAAAGGAAAAAAAAGGGGGGAATGTGACAGACTTCATAACAACTTTGTACTTGAAAGTTGTGACAGCTCATTCGTTGAACATTTCTGAATGAATTTCAATCAATGATAAACCTTTTATATTGGAAGTTAATTTAAGAGAGTTTAAGTAATATTCAATTTCAATCAAAAACAAATTAAATGATGGGGTTGAGTTTTGAAATTTACATTTATGTATGTGGAATTTCCCTAATAAGATGGAGCGGCCGAAGAGTGAACTGTCAAAAGTACTGAATATGACGTCACTCATTTATGTGCCAATGTGTAATAATTAAAGTCAGTCATATATCCACAAACACAACAAGCTGAAAGTCAGTGATATATATACATATATATATATATATATATATATATGTATATGTGTGTGTGTGTGTGTGTGTGTGTGTGTGTATGTATATATATATATATATATATATATATATATATATATATATATATATATATATATATATATATATATATATATATATACACGGCGAAACAACTAGTAGCTCAGTGTTCCAACATTCGAAAGAAGGGACTGCTCTCACAGCTAGAGATTGACGAGGTACAACACAAATGCTACGGCAAGGAGGAGTCAGGACGCCAGGTCAGGGGGGAGATATCATCACCCCCACCCGAGATTGGGTACATAGCCCCAAGTGCGATAGGAGAAGGATCGTTGAGTGCGAGAGGAACTGACCTGAAAAATAGGATCATGGCCAAGCTTGAAACCTGGATCCCCCGTAGCCGGTTACCAAGATTACGTGAAGTTCCCTCAGAAGGTCTGCTAGATGATGTTAATGCAGCACTACGGACAATACCTACAACCACGATTACCGACACTAACAAGCTGATCTACAATACGGCAACAGTGATCAGTGAGATGCTTGGCTACAAGTTGAACAGCGACAAGGGGCAGTACCCTCCATGGAGAAGGAGGCTAGAGGGCAAGATCAAAGTAGCACGGAGGGAGGTTAGCCAACTAACGGAGTTGCAGAAAGGTGCGACAAATAAGGTGCCTAAGAAATACAGCAAGCTGTCCATACCTGAGGCCTTGGAAACTGCCAAGCAAAGACTCACAGCCTTGGCCAGCCGCTTGAGGAGGTACACCAGAGAGATAGAAGGCAGGAGAATAAACCAGCTGTTCTCCACAGAACCAGCAAAGGTGTACTCTCAGTGGCAAGGGAACAATAAGAGAACAGCACCACCAAGGCTGGAGACGGAGCAATACTGGAAGAGCATATGGGAGAAGGATGCAACCCATAACGGCAATGCTCAGTGGCTAGAGGATCTGAGGGCAGACCACAGCGACCTCCCTGAACAGGGTCCAGTAACCATCACAGTGGCAGATATCCAAGAAAGGGTCTCCAGTATGAAGAGTTGGACAGCACCAGGGCCCGACATGGTTCACGCCTACTGGCTGAAGAAGCTGACTGCACTCCACGAGCGTCTGGCAGCACAAATGAACCAGCTGCTAGTTAACGAGAGACACCCGGAATGGCTAACTGAAGGCCGGACGGTCCTGATCCCCAAGGACCCCAAGAAGGGACCGGTCCCCTCCAACTACCGACCAATAACCTGCCTCAGTACTACATGGAAGCTCCTGTCAGGCATCATATCGGCTAAGATGAACAGGCACATGGGTCAATACATGAGTGGGACACAGAAAGGAATTGGCAAGAATACCAGAGGCGCAAAACACCAGCTACTGGTAGACAGAACAATCAGCCGAGACTGCAAGACCAGACTGACCAACCTGTGCACTGCCTGGATTGATTACAAGAAGGCCTATGACTCAATGCCCCACAGCTGGATACTGGAATGCCTAGAATTGTACAAGATCAATGGGACCCTAAGAGCCTTCATCAGGAACTCAATGGGGATGTGGCGTACAACACTAGAGGCCAACTCCAAGCCCATAGCACAAGTCACCATCAAGTGCGGGATCTACCAAGGAGATGCTCTGTCCCCACTGCTGTTCTGCATAGGCCTGAACCCCCTCAGTGAGATCATTAACAAGACTGGCTACGGATACCGACTACGGAACGGAGCAGTTGTCAGCCACCTCCTGTACATGGATGACATCAAGCTGTATGCCAAGAGTGAACGAGACATCGATTCACTGATCCACACTACCAGGCTATACAGCAATGACATTGGAATGTCGTTCGGACTGGAGAAGTGTAGTCGGATGGTAACAAAGAGAGGGAAGGTAGTCAGAACTGAGGGGATTGAACTACCAGAAGGCAACATTGCAGACATAGAGGACAGTTACAAGTACTTGGGGATCCCACAGGCGAATGGGAACCATGAAGAGGCCGCTAGAAAAGCTGCAACCACCAAGTACCTGCAGAGGGTCAGGCAAGTCCTGAGGAGTCAGCTGAATGGTAAGAACAAGATCCGGGCCATCAACACGTACGCCCTGCCCGTGATCAGGTACCCTGCTGGGGTAATAGGCTGGCCAAAGGAGGAGATAGAAGCCACTGACATAAAGACAAGAAAGCTCCTTACCATGCATGGAGGGTTTCACCCCAAATCCAGCACCCTGAGGCTGTACGCTAAGCGGAAGGAAGGGGGCCGGGGACTGGTGAGTGTCAGCACCACAGTCCAGGATGAGACAACGAACATCCAAGAATACATTAGGAAGATGGCCCCAACTGACCGAGTGCTCAGTGAATACCTCAGGCAGCAGAAACCCAAGAAAGAGGAGGGAGACGAGGAACCATCATGGAAGGACAGGCCCCTGCACGGTATGTACCACCGGCAGATAGAGGAGGTGGCTGATATCCAGAAATCCTACCAGTGGCTGGACAAAGCTGGACTGAAAGACAGCACAGAGGCACTAATCATGGCAGCACAAGAACAAGCTCTGAGTACAAGATCCATAGAGGCTGGGGTCTATCACAGCAGGCAAGACCCCAGGTGCAGGCTGTGTAAAGATGCCCCAGAGACAATCCAGCACATAACAGCAGGGTGCAAGATGCTAGCAGGCAAGGCATACATGGAACGCCATAACCAAGTGGCCGGCATAGTGTACAGGAACATCTGTGCCGAGTATAACCTGGAAGTCCCGAGGTCAAAATGGGAGATGCCCCCAAGGGTGGTGGAGAATGACCGAGCTAAGATCCTGTGGGACTTCCAGATACAGACGGACAAAATGGTGGTGGCTAACCAACCGGACATAGTGGTGGTAGACAAACAGAAGAAGATGGCCGTAGTGATCGATGTAGCGGTTCCGAATGACAGCAATATCAGGAAGAAGGAACACGAGAAGCTGGAGAAATACCAAGGGCTCAGAGAAGAGCTCGAGAGGATGTGGAGGGTGAAGGTAACGGTGGTCCCCGTGGTAATCGGAGCACTAGGTGCGGTGACTCCCAAGCTAGGCGAGTGGCTCCAGCAGATCCCAGGAACAACATCGGAGATCTCTGTCCAGAAGAGCGCAGTCCTGGGAACAGCTAAGATACTGCGCAGGACCCTCAAGCTCCCAGGCCTCTGGTAGAGGACCCGAGCTTGAAGGATAAACCGCCCGCAGGGGCGTGCTGGGTGTTTTTTATATATATATATATATATATATATATATATATATATATATATATATATGTGTGTGTGTGTGTGTGTGTGTGTGTGTGTGTGTGTGTGTGTGTGTGTGTGTGTGTGTGTGTGTGTGTGTATATATACACACACACACACACACACACACACACACACACACACACACACACACACACACACACACACACACACACACACCCCCTGCGGGCGGTTTATCCTTCAAGCTCGGGTCCTCTACCAGAGGCCTGGGAGCTTGAGGGTCCTGCGCAGTATCTTAGCTGTTCCCAGGACTGCGCTCTTCTGGACAGAGATCTCCGATGTTATTCCCGGGATCTGCTGGAGCCACTCGCCTAGCTTGGGAGTCACCGCACCTAGTGCTCCGATTACCACGGGGACCACCGTTACCTTCACCCTCCACATCCTCTCGAGCTCTTCTCTGAGCCTTTGGTATTTCTCCAGCTTCTCGTGTTCCTTCTTCCTGATGTTGCTGTCATTCGGAACCGCTACATCGATCACTACGGCCGTCTTCTTCTGTTTGTCTACTACCACTATGTCCGGTTGGTTAGCCACCACCATTTTGTCCGTCTGTATCTGGAAGTCCCACAGGATCTTAGCTCGGTCATTCTCCACCACCCTTGGGGGCATCTCCCATTTTGACCTCGGGACTTCCAGGTTATACTCGGCACAGATGTTCCTGTACACTATGCCGGCCACTTGGTTATGGCGTTCCATGTATGCCTTGCCTGCTAGCATCTTGCACCCTGCTGTTATGTGCTGGATTGTCTCTGGGGCATCTTTACACAGCCTGCACCTGGGGTCTTGCCTGCTGTGATAGACCCCAGCCTCTATGGATCTTGTACTCAGAGCTTGTTCTTGTGCTGCCATGATTAGTGCCTCTGTGCTGTCTTTCAGTCCAGCTTTGTCCAGCCACTGGTAGGATTTCTGGATATCAGCCACCTCCTCTATCTGCCGGTGGTACATACCGTGCAGGGGCCTGTCCTTCCATGATGGTTCCTCGTCTCCCTCCTCTTTCTTGGGTTTCTGCTGCCTGAGGTATTCACTGAGCACTCGGTCAGTTGGGGCCATCTTCCCAATGTATTCTTGGATGTTCGTTGTCTCATCCTGGACTGTGGTGCTGACACTCACCAGTCCCCGGCCCCCTTCCTTCCGCTTAGCGTACAGCCTCAGGGTGCTGGACTTGGGGTGAAACCTCCATGCATGGTAAGGAGCTTTCTTGTCTTTATGTCAGTGGCTTCTATCTCCTCCTTTGGCCAGCCTATTACCCCAGCAGGGTACCTGATCACGGGCAGGGCGTACGTGTTGATGGCCCGGATCTTGTTCTTACCATTCAGCTGACTCCTCAGGACTTGCCTGACCCTCTGCAGGTACTTGGTGGTTGCAGCCTTTCTAGCGGCCTCTTCATGGTTCCCATTTGCCTGCGGGATCCCCAGGTACTTGTAACTGTCCTCTATGTCTGCAATGTTGCCTTCTGGTAGTTCAATCCCCTCAGTTCTGACTACCTTCCCTCTCTTTGATACCATCCGACTACACTTCTCCAGTCCGAACAACATTCCAATGTCATTGCTGTATAGCCTGGTAGTGTGGATCAGTGAATCGATGTCTCGTTCACTCTTGGCATACAGCTTGATGTCATCCATGTACAGGAGGTGGCTGACAACTGCTCCGTTCCGTAGTCGGTATCCGTAGCCAGTCTTGTTAATGATCTCACTGAGGGGGTTCAGGCCTATGCAGAACAGCAGTGGGGACAGAGCATCTCCTTGGTAGATCCCGCACTTGATGGTGACTTGTGCTATGGGCTTGGAGTTGGCCTCTAGTGTTGTACGCCACATCCCCATTGAGTTCCTGATGAAGGCTCTTAGGGTCCCATTGATCTTGTACAATTCTAGGCATTCCAGTATCCAGCTGTGGGGCATTGAGTCATAGGCCTTCTTGTAATCAATCCAGGCAGTGCACAGGTTGGTCAGTCTGGTCTTGCAGTCTCGGCTGATTGTTCTGTCTACCAGTAGCTGGTGTTTTGCGCCTCTGGTATTCTTGCCAATTCCTTTCTGTGTCCCGCTCATGTATTGACCCATGTGCCTGTTCATCTTAGCCGATATGATGCCTGACAGGAGCTTCCATGTAGTACTGAGGCAGGTTATTGGTCGGTAGTTGGAGGGGACCGGTCCCTTCTTGGGGTCCTTGGGGATCAGGACCGTCCGGCCTTCGGTTAGCCATTCCGGGTGTCTCTCGTTAACTAGCAGCTGGTTCATTTGTGCTGCCAGACGCTCGTGGAGTGCAGTCAGCTTCTTCAGCCAGTAGGCGTGAACCATGTCGGGCCCTGGTGCTGTCCAACTCTTCATACTGGAGACCCTTTCTTGGATATCTGCCACTGTGATGGTTACTGGACCCTGTTCAGGGAGGTCGCTGTGGTCTGCCCTCAGATCCACTAGCCACTGAGCATTGCCGTTATGGGTTGCGTCCTTCTCCCATATGCTCTTCCAGTATTGCTCCGTCTCCAGCCTTGGTGGTGCTGTTCTCTTATTGTTCCCTTGCCACTGAGAGTACACCTTTGCTGGTTCTGTGGAGAACAGCTGGTTTATTCTCCTGCCTTCTATCTCTCTGGTGTACCTCCTCAAGCGGCTGGCCAAGGCTGTGAGTCTTTGCTTGGCAGTTTCCAAGGCCTCAGGTATGGACAGCTTGCTGTATTTCTTATGCACCTTATTTGTCACACCTTTCTGCAACTCCGTTAGTTGGCTAACCTCCCTCCGTGCTACTTTGATCTTGCCCTCTAGCCTCCTTCTCCATGGAGGGTACTGCCCCTTGTGGCTGTTCAACTTGTAGCCAAGCATCTCACTGATCACTGCTGCCGTATTGTAGATCAGCTTGTTAGTGTCAGTAATCGTGGTTGTAGGTATTGTCCGTAGTGCTGCATTAACATCATCTAGCAGACCTTCTGAGGGTACTTTACGTAATCTTGGTAACCGGCTACGGGGGATCCAGGTTTCAAGCTTGGCCATTATCCTTTTTTTCAGGTCAGTTCCTCTCGCACTCAACGATCCTTCTCCTATCGCACTTGGGGCTATGTACCCAATCTCGGGTGGGGGTGATGATATCTCCCCCCTGACCTGGCGTCCTGACTCCTCCTTGCCGTAGCATTTGTGTTGTACCTCGTCAATCTCTAGCTGTGAGAGCAGTCCCTTCTTTCGAATGTTGGAACACTGAGCTACTAGTTGTTTCGCCGTCATTGTGGATGTTGGGTATCGAAGAATCCATAGGTCCGTCATCCTATTCATGTAGCCCCTGCCGCCGGGGTTACTTGCGTAGTAGCATTCCAACAACGCCCTGTTTTCGTCTCTTGCCCACCGATGCCTTCTTGTTCCAGTAGCCCACTTTTCGTCAGGGTGCCCTGGTTCCTCAACACCTGACGCGGACCTTGTTGATCCGGGCGACGCCTTCATATTTATCTGTCTCGCTCATGTCTGCGGTAGGCTCTCTTAGCATAGGGGGTCTAGCCTTAGGACCCTTACTGGATACAGACGCCCAAGGCAGGAATCGAACTTGCGATCCTGGGTTCCAAAGGCGTGTAGTCTAACCACTACAAGATATATATATATATATATATATATATATATATATATATATCTCTGACAATACTATAACATTGGCCATATTATATTTACATTAACACAGTGAGATGATTTTAGTCTCATGAACAACATTAGCTAATTGTTATTTACTAACTAATCTTAAATGACTGTTCAGCAATGACGTCTCAGACACGTCTGCTTTGGGCTCGATGTGGACACGTTTGCTTTATTTCCAGTATTTTTGAATCACATGTTTCTTTATTTTTACTGGTGATGTCATCGCCTGTTTGAGGCAGTGAGATCAGATCGACTAAGGATGTAAATATTTTACTGATCTGTCTGCTGCTTGATCTCTGACCTCTGTCTTTACCCCAGGATGACCCCCTGGCACCTCCCCCCAACTCTCTGGGTGTGGTTGCTGGTTGGGGAATCTCCAACCCCAATGCCTCTGCTTCTTCCTCCCCCTCATCCACTCTGACCTTTGACCCTGTGTCGGACACCGACCTCGAGATGACCTCTGACCTCCTGCAGTATGTGAAGCTGCCTGTGGTCTCCCAGGCCGAGTGTGAGGCGAGCTACGCCTCGCGCTCCGTCAGCTACAACATCACTGACAACATGTTCTGTGCCGGCTTCTTCGAGGGGGGGCGGGACACCTGCCTAGGGGACAGCGGGGGTGCATTTGTAATGGAGGACGAGGTCAGCCGGAGGTGGGCGGTGTTTGGGTTGGTGTCCTGGGGTGGACCAGAGGAGTGCGGGAGTCTGAGAGTGTATGGAGTCTATACCCGAGTGGCCAAATACGTGGAGTGGATACAGAGCCACCTTCACGCTGCCCCCTGGTGGTGATGCTGGGTTTTTTAACACTTTGTTTTTATTGGTAGTTTTGTATATTTTTTACAAAACATTCAGACATTAACAAGTACAGAGCACTAGGCTTGCAAAGATGCATTAAAAAAAAAGGTATCCATTTATGGTACAATCAAATCAAACAGGTGAATTACAGCGATGATACTTTTGGTACCAGAATTTATAATATTTTTCCATTCAAGTAAAGGTCCCATTTTTTCCATTACTTCTCAAATTTATCAGCAGCAAGTCTTAATGAAAAAGTCTCTCCATTGTGTAAATTTCCTTGGTAATGCCTATCCAGTCCAAAAATGACGGTGGAGCCACGTTTAGCCATTTGCGAGTTATGGCTTTCTTTGCACCAGCCAGTAGTTTTAATAAAAGGTATTTGTCCGATTTCCTCAGTCCTTGGTATGAGGGGAAACATCAGCGAAAGGCCTGCTCAAAATGACACCCTTGAGCGACAGTTGGAAAACATCGCGGAACGGATCACTGCAGTTGTGAGGTCTCAGAATCAAAAGACTGACAACACCATGGAACAGAAGTTTGATACCATCATGGGGAGGCTCGCGGCTCTCCAACGGGAGATCGAGGGACCAGTGTCAGAGGGCTAAATTTGAGCTGCTCACAAAGGAGAAATCAACAATATTCAACATTTGGACACCACGGCGCCAGCTGCTAGGCCCAAGGCTGGAGCCCACCAAAACAACTCCCTGATAACGACTGTGTGATGACTATTCTTCCCGTCCCATGAAGGCCACCTGGGTTGGCTGGCAGACTGTTTACTTAGCCTGATAGAGCGAAGGACACTGTCTCCGCTGAACTATGGACACGCACACACATACACTTACACTGATAGGCACTCACTCATCCCCCCTCCCTTTCCAACGCCTTCGATGCTTGTTTCCTGCGAGGGAACACGGCGGGTCTGTGTGCCGCGCTGGAATGATAGCGCTGTGCAGGGTGGCTGCTGTGTTTCTTCGGATTACTCCTCACCCCCCACCCACCCCTGTGGCTTGTCATGTCTTCACAATGTTGTGCTGTGGACATTTATGTGCTTTTTTGTGCAAAGGAGTTTTTTGTTTCCTGTTCTCATGCTGTCCTACCATGGAAGCACAGCATGAGTAGGGGTCTCTTTTTTCCTCTTGTACTTTCCCCACTGTAGTGTACATTTCAATGTTTTTTCTCTGATTCTACCAATCTCCGACCTGTATCCCCATGTAATGTTTGTGCTATATGTGTAAGGTCGGGGGGGGTCCCATTTCACTGCAGGGCAACCTGCATGTGACGAATAAAGCTTTGATTGAAGATCATTCCAGCAGTCAGACAGTCAGACAGCTACTGATTTGATATTTTTTATTTTGTTTACTAGAACGAGAGCCCGCCTCACATCATCGTGAGTTTGTCCGTTTCGAACAAAGCCTGTTTGATCTGTATCTGCTAGTTCTGAAGTTATAAATTCCAACTGTTTAGCTAATAGTGTTGCAAATATCCTGTAGTCAATATTCACGACTGATATGGGTCTGTAGGAACCACGTTCTGTTTTGTTCTTACCCGGTTTGGGAATTACTGAAATACCTGCTCGTTTCCAGGATGGGGGTATCTCCCCCTGTAAGCACATGGTTAAAGCAAACCCTCAGCAGAGGGGCTACGAGATCTCTGCTTGTACCACTCTGCCGGGTAGCCGTCCTCACCGGCCATCTTATTTGAAACGGCCTGGTTAATCTCCTCCGCAGTTACTGTTGGTGTTAATCTTTTATTTTGTTCCTATCGATGGTAAATCAAGGAAAGAAATGCATTAACAGAGGGCACATCTGTCGTGGTGGGTTCTGCGTACAGTCGGGTATAATAGGTCACAAAAGATTCTTTATGCTTTTAATGTCATATCTTATCATTTGCTGGGTTTTTAATTCTCTGAATAAATCTGTCAGCCTGCTGTTTCCTCTTGGCTTCTTGGATTTGGGACCATTTTCATAATAATTCTGCATGAATTTAGCCCTTTTCTCTATTTGGTCATCATATAACCTGTTTAATATCTGTTGTGCTTCTTTCATTTGTGATAAGGTGTCATCATTGTTACTTTTCAATGAGGTCTTTTAGATGTTTCTCTGTTTCCTTTTTTTATATGAGGACCACAAAACTAGATTCCCTCTAAGAACTGCCTTCGCTGCATCCCATAAAATACTGAGGAGAAACATCACCATTGTTATTATAGTCCATGTATTCCTTAAATTCTTCTTTTACAAACCTTTTGAATTTTACATCCTTTAGTAGACCAATATGAAGCGTCCATGAGTGCAGATGGAGTGTCAGGTACACGCCTGCATGGTCCGAAATATCTCTCAGCCCTATATCACAATTTACAATCCTGTGCTTATCAAAGTGTGACATAAAAAATAGTCCAGTCTTGAATACATATGGTGGGAATGTGAAAACCAACCCTTCTTCTTAAGCATCCTTTTAACATATAGAGCTTCTGATTGTGACACTTTAGTTTTACTGGACGTGTCCAGAAATGGATTCAAGTGAATATTCCAATCTCACCACATATTAATACGCCTGATGTTTCTGTTGCAATTAATTCAAAAAGGGTCCTGATCAGATCTTTATCAGTCCCTGGCCGTCTGTACACATTAAACATGTAACTTCCTTGTGATCTGTGTACCCTTTAGCCAGCATATAACGCCCCTCCTCATCTCTGATTTGTGAGGAAAGCTGGAAATGTACTTTGACAATAAGGCCACTCCTCTAGAATGTTTTTTTTTATATGTGAGGAATAATACAGATTTTAAACCCCATTTTACACAATTTTTTGTGCTCGGTGGCAGAAAGATGTTTCCTGCCAGAAAATGGTAAATGGTCTGTATTTATATAGCGCTTTACACATCCATTCACACGCACATTCATCCAGTCATTCACACACTGGTGATGGCAGCTACATTGCAGCCACAGCCACCCTGGGGCGCACTGACAGAGGCGAGGCTGCGGACATGGCGCCACCGGGCCCTCTGACCACCACCAGTAGGCAACGGGTGAAGTGTCTCGCCCAAGGACACAACGATCGAGACTGGCGGAGCCGGGCTTGAACCAGCAACCTTCTGATTACAAGATGAACTGCCAACTCTTGAGCCACGGTTGCCCCCCCCCCCCAAAAAAAAAGAGTCCCAGAGAGCCCCTCGTAGTGCTGCTTGGTAATCTCGGCTCATCATAGCAGCGCTCTTGGAGAAAGCCAGTAACATCCCATAACTGCGGTCAAACCTGTTACTCTTATTTTACAGAGGAGAACTGCAGTCTTAGGTGCGGGGAAAAAATTAGGTGTTACTATCCATACGCTTGAATCTGGAGCTTTTCCTGGATGTATTTCATCCGGGTCTGCCGCGGCGCCCCGCTCGCTCTTTCCCAGAATGGCGTCCGCTGCTTGGGTACGGGGATGCGTGGTATTGGGTCGTCTGCTCCCTTTTCCATCAACTTCCTCTTCTCCAGGTCTTCGGATGCGTCGTAAATCACGAGCCCGTTTTCATAAAACACACGCAGTCTGGGACAGTGGCGCGGCTGCCACTTCGTACCTCGCTAAGTAAGTTAGCTGGATTAGATTGTTGACGATTTCGCGTGATCCTGGATCGTTCGGTTCCCCGAAGCTCATCCGGGACTTGCTGTCATAGCAACAGAGCCGTAAGCGTAAACCTGCTCGGGAGCAGGCTTACTTTATGTAAACAGGATTAGATCGCGGCCACGCAGGTATGTCCGCTTCATTTATACGAAAGCAACAGCGATATTTTTCCACTGTTTCACCATAAATAAATAACATCAATGTAACTAAAGATAATGCAGCACTTGATCCTTTTATTGATGTCACACAGATACATACAGGTCATTTCCTAAAAAAGGGAAATGTACTATTAACATTCTATTACATGTATGTGATTATTACAGATGTAATTCATATTTCAGAGTAGTAATTGTAAATTACTTTGTGTAATCAAGATGAGAGACCACGGCTATAAAAGCGAAGGTGGATTTGGGAAGTCTGTCGCAGCCATGTCCTGTCCGTTTACGCGAGCAACCCATTGCGGAAGGTGCAAGATTGATAAGGAGAGTCCTCAGAATTCAGCGTATATTGCGGGACAGACAGGATCCTTTAGCTCAGCGCGACAGTGTGCTCATAGAGAGATATCGATTTTCCCGTGAGGGTATTATTCACTTAACCAACTTGTTGACGAGGGGGTGCAGGACCACCACCTGTCTTTTTTTCCTCTGCCCTTTTCTTGGTTGCTGTTATAAACAAACAAACAGATTATTTCAGGGTCTCTGTCCAAGAGACTAAAAGCAATATAAGTGATAAATATTACCATTCTGTAGAATATTCTAATATTTCACTTTTACTTGTTCCCATGTTCTAGTGGGTCCTGTTGTGGCTGTAATGTGAAAGAGGATAAAATATAACAATATAATATAATGTAATATAATATTGGATAATATAGTGTAATATAATAAATCTACCCTACCGCCTACTGGTGTTGGCCAGAGGGGCCGATGGCTTCTGTCAGTCTGCCCCAGGGCAGCTGTGGCTACAACCGTAGCTGCCTCCACCAGTGTGTGAATGTGGGAGTGAATGAATAGTGGCATTGTAAAGCACTTTGGGTGCCTTGAAAAGCGCTATATAAATCCACTCCATTATTATTGTTATTATTAAATTACCTACGAGTTTAATTTGTCAGCAACTTTCTGCCAGCCCTCTCTCCTTGCTTTTGCAGCCTTTGCAGTGTTCCCTTGCGTTTTAATTAAACTCTGAAACTCCTGAAATCCCTCACTCAAGGGTTCTTGCTCTGCTGCCGAAAAATACCGAGCCGAGCGCGCTCCTTCGACATTTTCGCCGACCAATCAGCGGGTTGCCGATCAATGTTTCTACTATCGATGCGTAGCCCCTTTTACGACACCCAGTGATGTCACATTACTGCTTCCAGCTGTACTAATCGTCAACAGCAGGTGTGTTCGGGGAACCGGATTAGCGAGCTCACGGTTAGCGCGATGGTTTGGTCTTGGATGTGTCATTTGATCTTGGATGTAGTAAGCGACGTACGAAGAACGGGCCCCAGGGCCCTGTTTCAGAAAGCCGGTTTAGTGCAAACTCTGAGTAAGTATATCCTGAGTTAACGGAAACTCTGGGTTTCCGGTTTCACAAAGCGAGTTTAGATTGATCCTGAGTGAGTTACTATGACGACACACTCCGTGAAGCTAACCTGCCCCCTAGCAGGTTTACTTCAACTAACCCTGACTGTCGCCGCCTCTTTGTCAGAAACCTGACTGTAGGAAGTGTCGGACATGGCGTGCTCCTTCCTTGAAGAGCCAGTAGATGTTGAAGCCCAAATTCTCCGCAGAGCTCTCCGCCGGGAGAGAGTGATTAGAGCGCGTTCGGACATTTGATCATTTCCTGATGATTTCCTGTGTGAACGTTACCGTTTTTCAGCACAATCTATAATTTATTTGAATAACATCCTCAGGCCTAATATTGCTCATGTGACACATCGCGGACATTCTCTCAGTTCTGTACATATTATTTGTATCGCACTTCGGTTTTTTGCAAACGGGAGCTTTCTGTATAATATTGGTGACGCTGAGCACGTTTCCAAGGCTACCGTCTGTCGGGCAGTCAGGAATGTTACAGTTGCACTGAAACGTCTCCTGTACTCGTCTGTGGTGTTCCCCGGTCATAGACCCACAAGATTTATCAAAGAGGGATGCCACAAAATTGCAGGTATCAGGATGAACAAAACTTAATTTATGATGTGGTGATACTTGGACTACTACGTAAATTTTACATTTATTTTCAGGGTTCCCAGGCGTGATTGGCTGTATAGATGGCACTCACATTCCAATCATTGCTCCTTCAGTAAATGAAGGAGACTATGTGAACAGGAAGTCTTTCCACAGCATTAATGTACAGGTACATAGTTCCCTGTAGCATTTCAAACTAACAAATTATTTCATTATAGTAATGGATGCTAATTTGTGTTCTCTGCACTGTGAAGATCATATGTGATGCTGCCAACATTATCACAAATGTGGAAGCCAACTGCTCAGCCTCTGTGAGTGGTGGTGGTGGAGGACCCCCACCTGTTTTTCAGGCCTCCGCTTTTTTTCTGTTGGCTATAACGGGTCACATTTGAGCATACAGAGTAAGCAAATATGTACTTGTAATGTGCTCAGATAATTTCAATAAGTGCTTACAGAGGGGAAATTAATGTAGCCTCTAACTGCAATTGATTTACATGGGACAAACAGACCAAGCACTATGGCTCATAATACAATTACACCTTACCTGTTTGGACTATATTTTTATATTTCATTTTTACTTGCTGCCAGGAACGTTTGGGGCCTGTTGGGTTGCACCTGCGCTCACATCACGTCACAAAATAAAATGTATGAAATAAAAAATAAAATATAATAAAATAACGTGTTAAATGGGTGGAAATCCCTCGATCAATGTTTAAATTAACACTCACGCATTGACTCTGTCGGCTATGTTTTGCCATGCATGCTCCCTTTCTTTTGCAGCTGAGGCTGTGTTACTTTTTTCCCGCAAAATTTGCATGTTATCGGCATATGCTGCCATCAGAATTTCGGCCTCAAGCGCTGTAAGATACATTGACCGCGCCTTCTTTCCCTCCGTCTCCATGGTGACTCGCTTAATCTGTGCTCCACTAATCAGGGCTTTATGTATCCTCGTGCGCACGCTTAACTTGGGGTTAAAGCAACTCCGCGTTGACTGAACTAATTGTTATCAGCCTTTCTGAAACCGAATATTCCGAGTTGGACAGTTCGGTGTTACTCAACCCTGAGTATCGTTTTTCACTCTGAGTTTTCTAAACCGGCTTCCTGAAATAGGGCCCTGGAAGCCGGTTTAGAAAACTGGCTGAAGCACAGGTGCTTCAGCCTGCCTCCACCTCCACCACAAAGTATTTTTTGTCCAAGTGGTTTGAGAACTCTGTAAAGCCCGTAAGATTTTTCACACAGTGGGACAGACTTGTTGGGAACCAGTTGGACTGACTGAGTGAACCAGCAGCTGTTGGATCAGACATCAGTGGAAACCTTTGTCTGTTCTGTTGTTCACATCTGGCCTCAGTTTGAACATAAACCTGTTGTGACAAAGTGGAGGAGCAGTTGCAATTCTCTCCATTTGTCCCACATGTGTTTACCTTGTTTTTGCACATTGTACACATTCTGTTTCTATGTATTTGCTATGGTTTGCTATTTGTCAAGTAACATTGCTTCACTCACTATCCCGGGTTTGTTTGTGTAAGCGTTTTGTTGCCGGCAAATCAAACATTCTGCAAATTAAGACAAATACTAAGTTATGTTTCGTTATACTTTATTATGTTACAGATTAAGTCATTTGTTCATACTTACTCTGTTTGTCTTTTCAGTCATCATGAGTGTCAGGTGTGGGGAAACGCCCGCCTGGCATTTCCTCATTTTAAAGTCCTGATCATGTCACACATGACATCATCAGGAAAAACCAAGTGGAGGGGTTTCCTTTTGTCTGTGTTAATGTTTAAAGGGATTTGTTGAATGTTTTTCCTTTTGTTAATACTGCCATTTAGTTGTGTAAATGTGCATGTTAGAAGTGTGTAGAGGTTTTGTGTTTTTAGATAATCTGTGTAGAGCTTTAGATCCCTCAGTTGAGTGAGTGGTACTGGCTGGGCAATTGGAGGGAAATTGATGGCCCTATTTAAAGCCAGTCTCTACCAGACGCAGGAGGGAGGAGAGGTGAGCGGTGTTGCCATGCCATGCCATGCCATGCCATGCCATGCCATGCCATGCCATGCCATGCCATGCCATGCCATGCCATGCCATGCCATGCCATGCCATGCCATGCCATGGTGGCTTTTCATCCAATTGGTTCACCCCAACGCGACGCTTCATTTGCTCTAGCAGGACACCTACTGGACGTAAAAATAATAGCTGGCATGAATTTGAAGAGTGTGGCATTTTGCACACAGCCTGTAAATGTCAACAACAAAAGGAGTGTGTAAAACATGTATATTGTAGTGATGCAGTATACTGTGTATATTTATAGTGGCAGTATGGGAAATGATTATTTGGAAATGCTTGAAATGAAAACGATCATTTACTGTGAGGTGAGGTGTGGTTGGGGTGTGGACAGTAGTTGTGCTTTTGTAACGTTGAGGTATGGACAGCTACACACTGAGGCTTTGAGCCTCAGTCCTGCCTGTTCACATTTTATTCTGTAAAAACTAAATTTTCACTGCTTTTATAACCTTTAGTGGGGAGAACATAGCTAGGATTTAATGATTTAACAAATCTTTTGAATCCTTTGTCCTCCACAATGCTAAATGGCTGGGAGTCCTCAATCACCATGGTAACCAGGTCTTCATCTATTGGAGATTGTTCTCCTGAGGAAAGACAATAAAGACAAAGCACAAATATAAATATCACACACGTAACTTATAACAGTTGTATAATATTGTTATATCATTTAGTAACATTACTGCATGCTATATTATCATTGCATTTGATGGCTCACCTGGGCCCTGTTTCAGGAAGCCGGTTTAGAAAACTCAGAGTGAAAAACGATACTCAGGGTTGAGTAACCCCGAACTGTCCAACTCGGAATATTCGGTTTCAGAAAGGCTGATAACAATTAGTTCAATCAACCCGGAGTTGCTTTAACCCCAAGTTAAGCGTGCGCACGAGGATACATAAAGCCCTGATTAGTGGAGCACAGATTAAGCGAGTCACCATGGAGACGGAGGGAAAGAAGGCGCGGTCAATGTATCTTACAGCGCTTGAGGCCGAAATTCTGATGGCAGCATATGCCGATAACATGCAAATTTTGCGGGAAAAAAGTAACACAGCCACAGCTGCAAAAGCATGCATGGCAAAACATAGCCGACAGAGTCAATGCGTGAGTGTTAATTTAAACATTGATCTAGGGATTTCCACCCATTTAACACGTTATTTTATTATATTTTATTTTATTTTGTGATGTGATGTGAGCGCAGGTGCAACCCAACAGGCCCCAAACGTTCCTGGCAGCAAGTAAAAATGAAATATAAAAATATAGTCCAAACAGGTAAGGTGTAATTGTATTATGAGCCATAGTGCTTGGTCTGTTTGTCCCATGTAAATCAATTGCAGTTAGAGGCTACATTAATTTCCACTTATTGAAATTATCTGAGCACATTACAAGTACATATTTGCTTACTCTGTATGCTCAAATGTGACCTGTTATAGCCAACAGAAAAACAGGTGGGGGTCCTCCACCACCACCACTCACAGAGGCTGAGCAGTTGGCTTCCACATTTGTGATAATGTTGGCAGCATCACATATGATCTTCACAGTGCAGAGAACACAAATTAGCATCCATTACTATAATGAAATAATTTGTTAGTTTGAAATGCTACAGGGAACTATGTACCTGCACATTAATGCTGTGGAAAGACTTCCTGTTCACATAGTCTCCTTCATTTACTGAAGGAGCAATGATTGGAATGTGAGTGCCATCTATACAGCCAATCTCGCCTGGGAACCGTGAGAATAAATGTAAAATTTAAGTAGTAGTTCAAGTATCACCACATCATGAATTAAGTTTCGTTCATCCTGATACCTGCAATTTTGTGGCATCCCTCTTTGATAAATCTTGTGGGTCTATGACCGGGGAACACCACAGACGAGTACAGGAGACGTTTCAGTGCAACTGTAACATTCCTGACTGCCCGACAGACGGTAGCCTTGGAAACGTGCTCAGCGTCACCAATATTATACAGAAAGCTCCCGTTTGCAAAAAACCGAAGTGCGATACAAATAATATGTACAGAACTGAGAGGATGTCTGCGATGTGTCACATGAGCAATATTAGGCCTGAGGATGTTATTCAAATAAATTATAGATTGTGCTGAAAAACGGTAACGTTCACACAGGAAATCATCAGGAAATGATAAAGTGTCCAAACGCGCTCTAATCACTCTCTCCCGGTGGAGAGCTCTGCGGAGAATTTGGGCTTCAACATCTACTGGCTCTTCAAGGAAGGAGCACGCCATGTCTGACACTTCCTACAGTCAGGTTTCTGACAAAGAGGCGGAGAAGGTCAGGGTTAGTTGAAGTAAACCTGCTAGGGGGCAGGTTAGCTTCACGGAGTGTGTCGTCATAGTAACTCACTCAGAATTAATCTAAACTCGCTTTGTGAAACCGGAAACCCAGAGTTTCCGTTAACTCAGGGTATACTTACTCAGAGTTTACTCTAAACCGGCTTCCTGAAACAGGGCCCTGGCCTTGCTCCACAATCGGTGTTCCTCTTATTCTCATGCAAAGCTCTGTAGTGCCTAAGCATGGATGAGGTGTTGTTGTTATATCCCAGCTCCCTGGCACATAGCAAACACTTCACCTTGTACAAAAGTCAAGACAGCTCAACATAAATTGTATTGCACCATCAGTATCATGAAAATACATCGTCTGTAGAAATTTACATACTTTGTTGGGAGGAATAAGATCAAAATGTTCCCACACAGGGGAGGACATCCTCCTCTTCTTAGCTGGCTCCATTCTCTCCTGACTTTCTCTCCTCACTCTCATAAACCTCCAAACTGTCTCCAAACTCTCACTAACAACTCTCCATCAAACACCCACATTTTGAATGAAGTCTGAGGGGTTTATATCGCTGTCATAGCTCGCGGCAAAGTTCGAACCACTTCATGAACCAGTCACGTGGTACAGCCGGGCAGCGAGGCTTCGGACGTCATCATTTTCAGCTCCTCCCATAAATGAAGCAAGCCTCGACACACGCTCCGAAGCCTCGATACAGAACGTCCCATCACTATTGAATTGCTCACCTTGGAAACCTAAATGTCTGCATAGTCTGCTTCCCTACCACCTTCCTTGACGTTCGAGTCTGACTACTTCACACCTGTGAATGACTGCCAGGCCCATTATGTAACGCGCTGCTCATGTTATGGCACGATGCTTTATGATGCAACATTGTTTTGTTTCATTGCTGTGTTTATGTGGGAGGCACTCAAAAGCTCTTATTAAAGAACCAAAATCAACATGTTTGCACAACAATGATGACATGATCTGTTTACTGTAACAGCAACATTCAGATATTACTGCTTAGACCTGCATTCAATCTAATGTCCAGCAGGGGGCGACTGCTCTGGTCTGATTGTCTGAAGTCTGTAGGAAATGAAATGATCTGAAGGGTTTGTGGTCTCAGCTGCTGGGTTCACAGCTTATCCAATAACAGTGAAAATGATCATCCAGGACGATAAAAGCCTATTTTTACCGAGCGTGCAGCGTCGCCTGGTCAGCTCGGCCCCTTCACTCTTCCTGCCAGGTCTCAAAAATGTTTGAAACCTGAAAAACAACCTCAAAGACCAATATGTGACATCACAGTGACCATCTCATATGTATAGTCTGTGCATGTATGTACCCACAGGTGTGTGAATCAAACATCATCCAGGAACATGAAGAGAAGCTTACACACGTTGTTTATTTGGTGAATTTTGCTCCTTGACATTTATTCATAGACAAACACAGCAACAGATTTACTGCATGCTCCTTCACAGCATTGCTTTAAATCTCAGGGTGATGCTTCCTCTGTGGTATTAAAGTACTCACTATGCATACTCGCTGTACTATTACTGCAGCAGATCCCTTTATGGCGTCAGTGTGGCAGCAGTGTTCAGAGTCGGTTTGAAGGTGGTTGCAGCTCACTCGGTATCCCATAATCCCCTCACATGAAACCGGGCACGCTTGGCTCTCGGGGCTTCACGGGCTCCCAGTGCCGTTCACGTCCCGTCTCTCCATTGTGTCTCGGATCCAGTTGAGGAAGTTGCCCAGTCGGGTGTAGACACCGTACTTGCCACGGGCGGCACATTTCTCCCCCCAGCTGACGACCCCGGTCAGGAACCAGGTCCCCCTGTAGTTCACCACAAACGGCCCTCCGCTGTCCCCGCTGCAGGCGTCCTTACTGGCCTCCAGGTAACCTGCGCAGTACATGTTGTCTGTGATCACCTGCAGGAAACACAGGAGGGGCCGGGCATCAGGGCAACGTGGGAACGGCTGCGTCTCTATCGCTGACCCTGGTCTGGTTTGATTTGGTCATAGACGGTATCGCTCGAGTGAACAGCACACCTGAGACGGGGCAGATTTACATGTACACCTGTACACAAACAATGCTGACAGCAGATGCTGTGCATCATGTTCAGGTGTCCACAGTCTGCTTAGTGCAGGATTCAAACACGTTACAGAGAGCACACCTGTTCATCCAACAGTTCTTCCTGTAAGGACACATGAACAGGTGTGCTCTTTATCGTCCTCTACGACCCCAACTGTCGTTCAGCAGTGCTGCTCGCCGAAGCAGTTTCCACCCTCGTTTCATTTTGTAGAGATGACACTACTACACTCAGTAATCAGATTACAGTTACTTTTAGAAAAGGTCATTACTTGTATTAAGTATGACGAATGTGCAGCAGTCCCCTGCTAACATGCTAACCTGTGGACCTCCATCCAAAAACTGTCCAGCCCGTCGGTGTTCACCACGAACGTGGCGGTCTATCGACAGCGGGCGTACCAGGTAACCCTCTAAGTAGCCCCCCCCGGATCCTCTGATAAACAGTCTAGTTTATCAGAGGATGCAGCAGCTTTTCTAACGTTTACGTCACCTGTTGCTGTGTTGCTGCTCTTTCTCAAACACTAAGTATAGATCAGCAGTTGCTGCGGGGTTGGGCTCAGACGCTCAGCTGATCACCTGCTCGGTGGTGCTGATGCAGTCTTTGTAGCCGACCACTGGGAGTGTCACCTTCCTCAGGAACCTCGAGGAGCGGCCCAGGTACTCGGTGGCCCCCCAGCCCGTCACCACGCCGTGGTTGTCCTCCTGGGCACACGGACACAGTCGGCATCAGACAGATGGGCTAAGTCAGCTGCAGCACTCATCATTTCCGATGAAATTACCTTCAGCAGGTATTTGGAGAGGTGGGTGTCGGGGAGGCAGGCGGGGACTGCGGTGGGGCCCTTCTGAACAGGCCGGGCGAGATAGAGCAGAGCGAGGTCGCTGTCGAAGGTGAAGGCGTGGAAGTGAGGATGAATGATGACCTTCTGGATCTTTATCTGCTGCTCGCCTGGATCGGGACGCTGCTTGTCGTAGTCACCTGCAGACACACACACACTCAGAAAACCCAGCTCACACACACATTCCTGCGCTCAGACTGAAGGGACAGCATCGATGAACCGAGATGCCGCAATCGCTGCTGCAGCCAGCAGAGGGCACATACCTGAGTGTAGTGGTTTTACAGACGTGCAGAAGCCTACACAGATGTGTGAACAGTGTCTGATTAGCATTCAAAGTATGCGCGTTTACATGAGCACCCCTGCTGCTCTGCCGCTCACAGTGGGTGAGGTCCACTGTAAACCACCGGCCTCACCTATCGTAATGTGGTCTGCAGACTCTTCAAAGCAGTGAGCGGCAGAAACGACCCATCGGTCAGATACCAGAGTCCCTCCGCAGAAACCGAAGCCGTCAGACCTGTGGATCAGAACCTGAACAGAAACGCTCAGAGTCAGCACGTTCACACAGCTCAGAACAAGGTTCTGCTTCGTTATTCCACTGATCCCTCCAAACCTGCCAGGGGCTCCCTCCTCTCCTCTCCAGGGATCCACCCACAACACGAGGCTGCATCTCGCTACCTCCTGCCCCTCCACTGTCCGTCAGGTTCCCTCCTCTCCCTGTTGCGTTCGCTGTCCACACCTCTGTTGAATTAAGTTCAGGTAGCCAGCTGTCTGTTGCATTGTAATCCCACGTGGCATCGTCTGTCTCCAAGGAACTCAGCAGAGAGCGACCTCGATCCAAAGCCTCCATCTGCTGACGGCCGCAGGGGAACGCCACTGAGCAGGAACGGGAAAGAAAGATCACGAAATCAGCTCAGATTAGCCGTGAGACCAACAAAGACACAGACATGAATATATGAATAATGATTAACACCAGTGCATCATGGGAATTCCCCAGCATAACTAAGGGAGGATTCAGGGTCACCTGGTCCAGCCCTAACTATATGCTTTAGCAAAAAGGAAAGTTTGAAGCCTGATCTTGAAAGTAGAGATAGTGTCTGTCTCCTGAATCCAAACTGGAAGCTGGTTCCACAGAAGAGGGGCCTGAAAACTGAAGGCTCTGCCTCCCATTCTACTTTTAAATACTCTAGGAACAACAAGTAGGCCTGCAGAGCGAGAGCGAAGTGCTCTAATAGGGTGATATGGTACTACAAGGTCATTAAGATCAGATGGGGCCTGATTATTTAAGTATGTGAGGAGCAGGATTTTGAATCCTGGATTTAACAGGAAGCCAAAACAGGAGAAATCTGCTCTCTCTTTCTAGTCCCTGTCAGGACTCTTGCTGCATTTTGGATCAGCTGAAGGCTTTTCAGGGAGTTTTTAGGACTTCCTGATAATAATGAATTACAGTCGTCCAGCCTGGAAGTAATAAATCCCGTCTGCACTTACTGTAGTATTATGTGCAGTAATACTAATACAATGTGGGTCCTGGGAGTGTTACCGGTCTTGGAGCAGCTCTGTCTGTCACTCTCTAGGAAGTATCCGTCAGCACAGCCACACTGAACTCCAGCGCCACCTGCCAGGTCTCTGCAGTACTGCATACAGCCACCATTTCTATAGTGGCACTCCAACACCACTACCCAAGGCAATTTTCATAAATATTTCATTTGTCAGGTGTCATTTGCTCGATTTAAAGGTGGTGTACCTGAGTTTCAGGTGTTTGTTACCTGTGTTGCAGATCTTGCCCTGATACTGGGGAGGACAAAGACACGTGAAGTCTCCTCGGTCCAGGGTGCACATGCCTCCGTTCAGACAGGGGTTGGTCCCACAGGGGTTCAGATCTAAGACACACAGGTGAGGAACTCAGCTGAGTCATTGGTAGAAGACACCTGATAAGATTTCAGACTGTAGTCAGACTAAAGCACATCCAGCTGAGCTGCCACAAACTGAGTGACTGGGTTGTTCGTACTCACTTGTGTATCTGTACCAAAACTCCATCTGTGGGACAAGGACTCAGAGTTAGTGACTGCAGCTGTGGTTATGTTGAACGACTGTGTAAGAGTCTGCAGACACGACAACGCTCTGCATCCTGTGTGTGCGCAGCTAAGCTGATCTCCTGCTCTGTAATCGTCCTGATTCGTGTCCGGGATGAACGAGGGTGATGTTTTCTGATGACTTCCATCATTTCAGCTGCTTCCTCTACACACACTCTGCTAGCTACACACCCTTGACTAGAACTACGTCGAAATCCTTATTTAAGCATTTAGCTCCACCCGCTGAGGGTCAGGTTTTGGGCCCAGCATCATCAATCAGGACGAAGCGGTCCTCTCTGGGTTAGCACGGGTCTGTGGTGCTGACTTTGCTTTAATATATGTTTAAATAAAGTAACACGGTGGTAATCTCCTGCTGCGTGGGCGGCGGTGGGCTTCGTACCGTCTTCTCCTGGGTCTGGAAGATCTCTGTGGCCTCCTCCAGTGAGCAGCGCTCCTCGTAACACTCCCGCTCCAGGTTCCCGGGCAGCATCTCCTCCAGGAAATGCGAGTTGGCTCGTCGCCTCCTGGAGGAGGAGCGCAGGATCTGGCCGGCCGCCGACCGATCCAAGAACACTGAGGGGTGGACAGAAAAACGGAAACACTCAGACTGTGCCGCAGAGGCGGAAAACACGAGCGTGGGTGTGTCTCACCTGAACACTGGATGAGCGCAGAGCAGACGAGCAGAGCGCCAACGCTCAGAGTCACGGCTGTGGACGGCAGCATGTCTGTCCGACGGCTGCGGGCAAAATGGAGGATGGAGGAGCAGCTGACGGATTGATGGTTAACCACAGCTCAAATATTGACACGCAGATGTCACATCAGCCGCAGAGACGACAACACGTCTGAACTCTGTTCTGCTGGAGTATTTTCATTGCTGACCTGTAAAGGTGAAAAGGTCAAAGGTCACAGCACCTTTTGATGATCCTGTAGGAAGCAGCTGTTCATGAAAATATTCCAAAGGCTTAAGAGGAACGGAGCCAACTCTGGAATAACCTTCAGAGCACCGACAGCGACACGTGCAGGGCCTGCTGAACAGAGTACACGCGGTACTGCAGTATCTGTACTGCAGTACAGATACTTAGAAGTAAACGTGGAGGTAAATGGACTGTGTGGAAATGAAACAACCTTGCCTTTGATTCAAAACAATGGCGATGAGCAAGCTAGCACACAGCTAAGGAGCACAGATGACATGACCAAGAAAGTAGACTCTGTGCATTATTATAAATCCTCAAGTGATAATCCCCCCTTAGACTGTCTTGGTGCAAAACCAAGACATAAATCATGTCTCCTGGAAGGGGGAGGACGTATCACAGGCAGGGCACAGCGAGCTGAAATCTCTGAAACCGACTGGCCTTCACTTCCTACGAGACAGAGAAGCTCTTCTACCCCTGTATACGAGAGGAAACAGGACTGGACAACCGTGAATAGGAAGGTTAACAACAAACCTCCAAAACAACTGAATGTGAAACTGCAGAACAGATTTGCTCCACTATCAAAGGACCCTGGATCTATATCGGACAACCATCCATCTAAAAGCAGCGAAATAAGGTCTGAAAATCTGTTGAAAAGTGAAAGGCCACAGGGAAAGCTAAAGGCTAGGCCTGAAACTCTGATTGTGGGTGACTCTGCCGTAAAGGATGTACAAAGGATGTGCGGTAAGAACACTAAAGTCCTCTGCTTTCCTAACGATATGGTCAACAACCTGAAGGAGAGAATTCTTCAAATTGCAGATGAATATCCAACTGTGACAAACATTGTTCTGCATACAGGGTCAAACGATGTGTCCAAACAACAGTCGGAGGTTCTGAAACGGGACTTTACTGGATTATTAAATACTGTAAACTCTCTGAATGCAGCTGTATTCATCAGTGGACCTGTACCGCCGGTCAGAGGAGGAGACGAGAGATTCAGCAGGTTGTTTACACTGAATAAATGGCTTATATCAGCATGTGCTGACCACTCAGTGCATTTTATCGACAACTTTAATATTTTTTGGGAACGCAGGCATCTGTTCAAAGCAAATGGATTTAATTTTAACAAGTCAGGGGTGAAACTGTTCACCTCCAACTTGTTTTATTCCATACGTCATCCATCTGTGCTTGGTGCCAAGGCTGAGATAAACGAGGAGTTATCTCATAAAGAGGAACAAACAGTACTCCAAGAACAGACAAAGCCCAGCAGAAACCTTGAGGAGGAGCTCCATTTGCCCCCACCCGGGAAGAGCCTCAGAAAGGAGAGACATCTAAGGCAAGAAGAGGGGTCCCTATTTGCCTCCAACTCTCTCAACAACACCAACGACCAGGACCAGGGACCACGACCTTCCCCAGTCCCCCAAACCCCTGACAGGCCATCACCCTCCTCCCCCTCCCTTTCTCCCTCCTCCCCACACCTGAAATTCACTGAGGAGATGATGGAGCGGGTCAATGCTGGGCTCAGATCTACCCCCCGTCCCAATCCCTTTTTGTCCCCCATAAACCCCCCACCAGAGCGGCCAAAGGTTCGCCATCGAGCCCCACCCTCAACAGAGCAATCGAAGTCACATTGCCCAGCCTCGCCCCCCTTAGTTCCTCTTCATGCCCTGTCTCCGCAGTCTGATGCGTGATGTGTGGAGGGTCCGGGCTGTGAGGATTATGGCAGTGATGACTTTTCCCAGGAGAAGCTGGGACCCTGTTTACTAGAAGGTTTTAAAATCTCTGTACTTTTAGGTGACAGAAGGAGACATGTGGCCTGGTCAAAACACAGAGAGCTGCACTCTAAAAGATCTTTAAACATAGTAAACATACCTTGTGTGCCACAGACTGCTCCCAAACACGAGGGGACAAGTAATACCTCTAAAACACTTAAGTTGGCTTTATTAAACATTAGATCTCTAGCTGGGAAAACATTTTTAATTAATGATTTAATCACTGAGCACAGCCTTGATTTTATGTTTTTAACTGAAACTTGGTTGGACCAAAGTAACAGTGGAGCTGTTCTCATCGAGACGACCCCTCCTAACTACAGTTTTATCAGTGAGGTCAGGGCGAGCAGGAGAGGAGGAGGGGTTGCTGTCTTATTTAATGAATCATTTCAATGTAAGCAGCTATCTCCTGGAAGTTTTCAGTCTTTTGAATATGTGGCTTTACAGCTGAAGGCCCCATCCAAAGTTGTGTTTCTTAATGTTTACAGGCCTCCCAAATACTGCACAGACTTTTTTAATGACCTCAGTGAACTGCTGTCTGTGATCTGTGTTGATTTTGACTGTGTAATTATTGCTGGGGATTTTAACATCCATGTGGACAACCCTCAGGACAAAGGGACTAAAGACCTGAGTAACACTCTGGGCAACTTTGGGCTGACTCAGCATGTAACAGAGGCCACACATAATAGAGGACACACTCTTGACCTACTGATCTCCAAAGGCCTGAGCATTTCAAAGGTTACTGTGTCTGATGTGGGCCTGTGTGATCATTACTGTGTTTTCTTTGAAAGTAAAATCTCAGCCCACACAAATATATCAACAACAGTGATCACAAAACGGTGTATAACTGAACACAGTAGTGCAATTTTTAACCAGGTCTTCCCATTAACACCTCACCTGTCCAGAGGGTCAGTCAATGAGCTCGTCAATAGCTTCAATGCTAACATGTTAAATGTCATGGACACTATTGCTCCCATTAAGGTGAAGGTTATCTCTGGAAGGAAAAAGTCTCCATGGAGAAACTCCACACTGGTGAAAAATGAAAAAAGAGAGTGTAGGAAAGCTGAGCGCAGATGGAGAAAAACAAACCTCCAGGTTCACTATGACATTTATAAAGAGAAACTTCACAATTATAATTTACAACTGAGGAATGCAAGGAGGTCCTACTTCTCTGACATCATCACTAAAAACAGCCATAATGCTCGGGTCTTATTTTCTACAGTTGACAGGCTAACAAACCCTCCTGTGTCAGTGGCAGCTGAACTTCATTCAACCATGGCCTGCAATGACTTTGCCAAATTCTTCACTGAAAAAATCCAAAAAATTAGACAAGCAATTGGTACATCAACAGCAGATCCAGGATATGTACTGTGTCCACCAAAAAACTGTTTAAACACCATGAAACAGTTTCAACCTATTAACAGCAAAGACCTGGAGGACATCTTAGGTCAACTGAACTCCTCCTCCTGCTGTTTAGATGTCCTGCCAACAAGTTTTTTCAAAAAGGTCTCAAAGACTTTAGAGTCAGACCTGTTACAGATCGTCAACTTTTCTTTATTATCAGGTGTGTTTCCAGAACCACTAAAAACTGCTGTAATCAAACCTATACTGAAAAAGGACAATCTTGACAAGACACAAATGAACAACTACAGGCCGATCTCAAATCTCCCGTTTTTAAGTAAGATCATTGAAAAAGCAGTTTCTCAACAGCTCAGTTACTTCTTAAAACAGAATAATTGCTACGATGCCTTCCAGTCAGGTTTTAGACAGAACCACAGCACTGAAACCGCTCTGACCAAAGTGTTTAATGACATATGTCTGAATACAGACAGTGGAAAAATGTCAGTCCTAGTTTTACTGGATCTCAGTGCAGCATTTGATACAGTTGACCACAACATATTACTCAACCGACTGGAGAACTGGACAGGTCTTTCAGGAACTGTACTAAACTGGTTCAAAACATACGTAGAAAACAGGAAATACTTTGTATCAATAGGTAACTTCACATCTGAGCAGACAAGTATCACATGTGGAGTTCCCCAAGGTTCCATCTTGGGACCCCTTCTGTTTAACATCTACATGCTCCCACTGGCACAGATTATAAACAACAACAAAATAAACTACCACAGCTATGCAGATGACACACAAATATATATCACAATGTCACCAGGAGACCGAGGCCCTGTACAGGCTCTTGGTAAATGCATTGAGGAAATCAATGACTGGTTGTGCCACAATTTTCTCCAGCTAAACAAAAACAAACTGAGGTAATAGTCTTTGGCGCCAAAGAAAAACGATTACAGGTCACCAGAGAACTTCAATCTATACATCTAAAAACCACAAACCAGGCGAGAAATTTGGGTGTAGTGATGGATGCAGACCTACACTTAGAAAAACACATTAAGACAATAACAAAGTCAGCTTACTATCACCTCAAGAATATTTCAAGGATAAAAGATCTGATGTCTCAACAGGACCTGGAAAAACTAGTCCATGCATTCATCTTTAGTAGGCTTGATTACTGTAACAGCATCTTTACAGGTCTACCTAAAAAATCAGTCAGACAACTACAGCTCATTCAGAACTCTGCTGCTCGAGTCCTCACTAAGACCAAAAAAGTGGACCACATCAGTCCAGCTCTGAGGTCCTTACACTGGCTGCCTGTCCGTCAGAGGATAGACTTTAAAGTTCTGATGCTGGTCTATAAAGCTCTGAATGGTTTAGGACCAAAATACATCAATGACCTCCTGACCCAGTATGAACCTTCCAGATCCCTCAGGTCATCTGGATCCGGTCTTTTATCAGTTCCCAGAGTCAGAACCAGACACGGAGAAGCTGCATTCAGCTTTTATGCTCCTTATATCTGGAACAAACTCCCAGAAAGCCTCAGATCAGCTGAAACACTCAGTTTATTTAAATCCAGGTTGAAGACTCACCTGTTCTCAGCTGCATTTGAATAAAGCACCAAATCCACACTTTAAGCTTAAATTTCAAAACTTACATTTAACTAGAGATGGCACGATACCACTTTTTTATGTCCGATACCGATACCGATATCATAAATTTGGATATCTGCCGATACCGATATGAATCCGATATGGTGTTTTTTAATCAACAAAACTGTTTTTTAAATATCTTGCTGCATTTTGTATAAGTTCATACTCAAGTTTAAAACAACAACTACACTAAAGCTATTCTGTTATACCTGTATGCAAAAAAAAATATTTCATAGTACAGCAATACTGATCAATCTAATAAACTTAAACCTACACCATCCTCCCTATTCTGGTATTTTAAAGAGTACTTAGCATAAATATTAAGCAACCTAACTAATAGGGTTCCAACTCCCAGCAACAACAAAAATAAATAAATAAAAAATAGGGAACCACCCCTCACGCTCCACCTCATGATGCTTAATCGCCGTAATCAACCTTAATTTGATGCAGTGTGAAAAAAAAATGCACAGAAATCAATTATTTTTCAAGAAATATTAAATAGATTCAACATCTTTCTTCAACAAAATTGCAGACTGCACAGATGGTACCTTCCCAAAGGAAAAAGTAGTATAGCTTACTAGGGTATATATATTAGACTTAATAGTTACTATATACAGTAATTGACTTCTATTCATTTTGCATCAAATTAAAACTTTGGCTGTCAGATAATTATTTATTAAAAGCTAGACATTTTAAATGAGAATAAGAAAGAAAAGTATGTCTTTGTGCCCCCTTTTCCCTGTTAATGCCCTATCGGCCCCCCTGGCTAAACTTTGCTAGATCCGCCCCTGCACAGTTACCAGCGTCAGCTGTAGAAAAAGATCCTGGTGTAGAAAGTAATATTAAATAAATTCTAACAACAGCTGATCAAGCTTAAACGTGCTGCTGTTGTTCAGCCGCTGGTTTCCTCTTTCTGGTGCAAAGTGGGCCAAAAGCAAACTAGAGAGACGGACTCGCGACAGAAAAGCCGATCAGCTGATCGTTAAGCAGTTTCATGATTGAAGTAGCAGCAAGAAGAGGCAGTCGCTCCATATATCGTTTGTTAAGCTTAACGCAGGAATGCTTTACAAACATTCAGAGATGGACTTACACACTTGCTTTACTTCTCTCGGGATAACTTTGTCGGAGATGAAATGCCGGGTTGCTAGCGAAGCTCCAAATGCTATCCAGACCACCGACAGGTCCCGCATGCCACAGCCGCTCTATCACGTGATGTATACTGCTCCGACGTGCTAACCTGAGGTGAGTTACGGTGTGTTGCAAGTTTTGTGAGGTGCTTTCGTGATATTTAATGGATCGGATTACATTTTTTATTTTTCTCCGATATCCGATCCAGTAATTTAGGTCAGTATCGGACCGATACCGATACGTAATATCGGATCGGTCCATCTCTACATTTAACTACTGATTTTATCTGTTTTGATTTTATATACTGTTGTTTGTTTGTTTGTTTGTTAATTAGTTAGTTTATTTGCTTGTTTTAATCAATTTTAAATCATGCTTTTTATTTGTTCTTGTTTCTAATGTCTCTGTAAAGCACTTTGAATCACCTTGTTGTTGAATTGTGCTGTACAAATAAACTTGCCTTGCCTTGCCTTACAGATACTGCAGGGTTGCTGTGATGTAGACTGGCCTGACGACTGCTCAGTGTTAAGTCTGATTGTTGAATGTTGTCATTGTGGTTCTTAAATTTGTAAAGTCTGAGTTCAATCTACAGGATCAAGACATTCCTTTGTCTCTGACCACCAGACACTGTGTGCTGGGGGAGGTTTTATCGCAGATACATCCTGTCTGACAGATCTGTTCTTCTGTTGTTGCTTCCTGCTTTTATGACCCTTTTGGTCAGCAGGAGGTCACACACACACACACACACACACACACACACGCACGCACACACACACAGTGCCTTGTCTTAGAACCATTGGGGGGTTTTACGGAGGGAGGTGCTTGTGCTGTGTGTTGCAACTGTGTTTGTCAATAAAAAGGCTACGAGGAAGCTGCTCTTTGAAGGATTTGCAGTCAGGTGAGCAGCGTGAGCTCCAAGAGCTGGTTCTGACCCAAAACTTCCCTCATGAGCGAGTTGGTTGTTCTGTCTTGTGTTCTTCATGATGAATAAGTCTCTGTGGAAACACAGACCAACCCTCGGCCTGCACCTCCAGTGAAAGCCTATTGGTCCAGCAGAGGGAAACCAGACCCCTGAGCGACTGATTGGACACACCTGCACGCAGGCTGAGGGGGCAGCTGCAAGCAGAGGGTGCCATTTGGCCCTCATGGCTTCATTTTCATTCCCATTGTTAAACCTGAAAGCTGTTTGAGGGTGCCTCGCCCCCCCGCTGTGTTTGTTTAGGGTTTAATTTGACTTTGTGGTGGTTTCCTTCAGTAGTTGGTGTCTGCCTGCTTTATAAGAGGAGCTGTTTTGTACTGGCTGGTTGTTTCTGACTGTGATCGGTGTTTGTGTCTTCATGTCCTTTCACCTACTGGGCCCTATTTCAGGAAGCCGGTTTAGTGCAAACTCTGAGTAAGTATACCCTGAGTTAACGGAAACTCTGGGTTTCCGGTTTCACAAAGCGAGTTTAGATTAATTCTGAGTGAGTTACTATGACGACACACTCCGTGAAGCTAACCTGCCCCCTAGCAGGTTTACTTCAACTAACCCTGACGTTCTCCGCCTCTTTGTCAGAAACCTGACTGTAGGAAGTGTCAGACATGGCGTGCTCCTTCCTTGAAGAGCCAGTAGATGTTGAAGCCCAAATTCTCCGCAGAGCTCTCCACCGGGAGAGAGTGATTAGAGCGCGTTTGGACACTTTATCATTTCCTGATGATTTCCTGTGTGAACGTTACCGTTTTTCAGCACAATCTATAATTTATTTGAATAACATCCTCAGGCCTAATATTGCTCATGTGACACATCGCGGACATCCTCTCAGTTCTGTACATATTATTTGTATCGCACTTCGGTTTTTTGCAAACGGGAGCTTTCTGTATAATATTGGTGACGCTGAGCACGTTTCCAAGGCTACCGTCTGTCGGGCAGTCAGGAATGTTACAGTTGCACTGAAACGTCTCCTGTACTCGTCTGTGGTGTTCCCCGGTCACAGACCCACAAGATTTATCAAAGAGGGATGCCACAAAATTGCAGGTATCAGGATGACCAAAACTTAATTCATGATGTGGTGATACTTGAACTACTACTTAAATTTTACATTTATTCTCAGGGTTCCCAGGCGTGATTGGCTGTACAGATGGCACTCACATTCCAATCATTGCTCCTTCAGTAAATGAAGGAGACTATGTGAACAGGAAGTCTTTCCACAGCATTAATGTGCAGGTACATAGTTCCCTGTAGCATTTCAAACTAACAAATTATTTCATTATAGTAATGGATGCTAATTTGTGTTCTCTGCACTGTGAAGATCATATGTGATGCTGCCAACATTATCACAAATGTGGAAGCCAAGTGGCCAGGCTCTGTGAGTGGTGGTGGTGGAGGACCCCCACCTGTTTTTCTGTTGGCTATAACGGGCCACATTTGAGCATACAGAGTAAGCAAATATGTACTTGTAATGTGCTCAGATAATTTCAATAAGTGGAAATTAATGTAGCCTCTAACTGCAATTGATTTACATGGGACAAACAGACCAAGCACTATGGCTCATAATACAATTACACCTTACCTGTTTGGACTATATTTTTATATTTCATTTTTACTTGCTGCCAGGAACGTTTGGGGCCTGTTGGGTTGCACCTGCGCTCACATCACATCACAAAATAAAATGTATGAAATAAAAAATAAAAAATATAATAAAATAACGTGTTAAATGGGTGGAAATCCCTCGATCAATGTTTAAATTAACACTCACGCATTGACTCTGTCGGCTATGTTTTGCCATGCATGCTCCCTTTCTTTTGCAGCTGAGGCTGTGTTACTTTTTTTCCGCAAAATTTGCATGTTATCGGCATATGCTGCCATCAGAATTTCGGCCTCAAGCGCTGTAAGATACATTGACCGCGCCTTCTTTCCCTCCGTCTCCATGGTGACTCGCTTAATCTGTGCTCCACTAATCAGGGCTTTATGTATCCTCGTGCGCGCGCTTCACTTGGGGTTAAAGCAACTCCGGGTTGACTGAACTAATTGTTATCAGCCTTTCTGAAACCGAATATTCCGAGTTGGACAGTTCGGGGTTACTCAACCCTGAGTATCGTTTTTCACTCTGAGTTTTCTAAACCGGCTTCCTGAAATAGGGCCCAGGTCCTGAAGAGTCATCAGTCTGTAACAGCTTCTTCCGGTCTTCAGTCGTCCATCAGCAGTGGACAGACTGGGATGATGATTTATCTAAATCAACGTGAATTCAATTCATTTTTCAGCAACAAATCACAACAACAGACTGAAGGCTCTGCCTCCCATTCTACTTTTAAATACTCTAGGAACAACAAGTAGGCCTGCAGAGCGAGAGCGAAGTGCTCTAATAGGGTGATATGGTACTACAAGGTCATTAAGATAAGATGGGGCCTGATTATTTAAGACCTTGTATGTGAGGAGCAGGATTTTGAATTCTGGATTTAACAGGAAGCCAAAACAGGAGAAATCTGCTCTCTCTTTCTAGTCCCTGTCAGGACTCTTGCTGCAGCATTTTGGATCAGCTGAAGGCTTTTCAGCGAGTTTTTTGGACATCCTGATAATAATGAATTACAGTCGTCCAGCCTGGAAGTAATAAATGCATGAACTAGTTTTTCAGCGTCACTCTGAGACAGGATATTTCTAACTTTAGAGATGTTGCACAAATGGAAGAAAGCAGTCTTACATATTTGTTTAATATGTGCGTTGAAGGACATGTCCTGGTCAAACATGACTCCAAGGTTCCTCACAGTGTTACTGGAGGCCAAGGTAATGCCATCCAGAGTAAGAATCTGATTAGATACCATATTTCTAAGCTTTTCAGGGCCGAGTACAATAACCTCAGTTTGATCTGAATTAAGAAGCAGAAAGTTAGCGGCCATCCAGGTCTTTATGTCTTTAAGACATTCCTGCAGTTTAACTCTGTAGATTTTTTCTGGACATGCGC